>NC_064921.1:126603223-126770723 GCF_023897955.1 Schistocerca gregaria | reverse complement strand
ACAAAACGTGTACTTACTGCAAGGTGCCTGGTCTGTTCAGAAAACGACATTCCCTGTATTATCTGACGATAGCGGCAGAAAAACACATGTTCTCGGCAAGGAGAAAAAGTAAATAAGTAGTGAATGCATGCATGTTCGAAAGAAGTCTGCATCGTACTACTGAACAACACAGGCACTACAGTATCGTATTTTACAGAAGGTTTGAAATTACGCGAAAAGTTTCATGGAAGTCACTAAGTGTGTAAAATCCTGAAATACGAGCGAATTTATCACGCTAAAATTTCTGCTCCTTTTATGACTATATGTTTAAGAAAACGTGTAGAGTTACAGAGTTGTCCTCGTATTGTTTCGTGTTATATGATGTTATTCTGGAAACTCACGTTTCACTTATGTAGTGTAGACATCTCACTGGCAATCGCAGCTCTAAGGAATGCGCCAGTTTTTTCAGCAGTCCCGTGTCTGAAGTCTCGTTATAGGGGTTCAGGTATGCCCAACCTTTTAGCTGACCTGGGCCTCACTGGAAAAACACGAGTATATTTTGCCGCACATAATATACGTAATACAACTAGCAATAACTGCTGAGGGTAAAAAAGCGGGAAAGACCAATGAGAGAACTGCATCGAGCGGCAGGAGTTTCAGATTGAAAACATTAAATTTATCATAAATTTACGGAAATGTAATGCTCCAAAATGACGCCTTTTTCGTCCCAAACGAGAGTTAGCATAACCTTCCCTGCTGATGGTTCTGTTCGAAACTTCTTTGGTTTTGGTGATGAGGAATGGCGTCATTCCTTGCTCGCACTCTTCGTTTCCGGTTGGTGGAAGTGAATCCAGGTTTCGTCCACAGTAACTTTTCCTGCAAGGAAGCCATCACCATCTCGTTCAAAGCGCCGAAGAAGTTCTTCACAAGCATCAACACGTCGTTCTCTCATTTCAGGAGTCAGATGCGTGGCACCCATCTTGCTGACACTTTGTGAAACTGGAGCACATCATGCACAGTGTGGTGTTCTGACACGTGACTAATCTGTAAAGCATTCGGGAGGACGACGGTTCAATCCCGTCTCCGGCCATCCTGATTTAGGTTTTCCGTGATTTCCCTAAATCGTTTCAGGCAAATGCCGGGATGGTTCCTTTGAAAGGGCACGGCCGATTTCCTTCCAAATCCTTCCCTAACCCGAGATTGCGCTCCGTCTCTAATGACCTCGTTGTCGACGGGACGTTAAACACTAACCACCACCACCACCACCACCATAATCTGTAAACATGCTGAATTGTCATTCAGTGTCACTCGGAGGTTTTCCTTCAATATGGCTTCAACTACTGCAATGTTCTGTGGAGTCACAACTCGTTTTGCCTGACCTGGACGAGGAGAATCTTCCACTGGAGTCACACCATTTGCGAACTTCCTACTCCATTCGTAGACGTGCTGCTATGACAAACATGCATGACCGTACTGAACCTTCATTCGTCTATGAATTTAAATAGATTTCACACCTTCACTACGCAAAACCCGAATAACAGAACGCTGTTCTTCCCTGGTGCAAGTCGCAAGTGGGGCGGCCATCTCTATACTGATACTGCGGCTGTATGTGTGCATCTGCACTACGCTGCCAACTCAAGACCATTCTGGCCGCTGTTTGTAGCACCCTTACCAACTTATAGGATAACGGCGCGAAATTTCGATTTGTTATTACAAATTTAAGATTTTCATTTGACTCATCCTCGTAATTTTGTTCCAAGAGCTGCTCCGTCTGCGAAGTTGGGTGCGGTCGCGCATACCTGTAAAAAGAAAGTCAGGGCCGAATAAAGCCCTGAAAAGACGCAAATGGAGAAGGATTACAATGACACAATAACGTTGGCATGCGAGTGTAGGGTGTTCAGAGATTGAGGGTCAGTACGCACATGCGACATTTTGCCTCCCCACACGGTAGTACCTGGACCACCAAAACTATCGCGTTCGACAGTGTTCCTAGGTGCACTACGTGTTCCTACTTCACGCCGTATGAGAGTAGTAATTCATCCAGGAACACTGTCAAACGCAATAGTTTTGGTGTTCCAGGTACAATACTGGTCATTAAAATTACTATCGTATCGCGACATTGCTGCTCGTCTTGGTCGAGATCCACTGACTGTTAGCAGAATATGGAATTGGTGGGTTCAGGAGGGTAATACGGAACGCCGTGCTGGATCCCAACGGCCTCGTATCAGCATCTTACCCTCATGGCTGTAACGGATCGTACAGCCAAGTTTCGGTCCCTGAGTCAACAGATGGGGACGTTTGCAAGACAACAACCATCTGCTCTAACAGTTCGACGACGTTTGCAGCAGCATGGACTATCTGCTCGGAGATCTTGCCTGCGGTTACCCTTGACGCTGCATCACAGACAGGAGCGCCTGCGATGGTGTACTCAACGACGAACGTGGGTGCACGAATGGCAAAACCTCATTTTTTCGGATGAATCCAGGTTCTGTTCACAGCATCATGATTTTACTATCCGTGTTTGGCGATATCGGGGTGAATGCACATTGGACGCGTGTATTCGTCATCGCCATACTGGCGTATCACCCGGCGTGATAGCATAGGGTGCCATTTGTTACACGTCTCGGTCACCTCTTGGTCACATTGACGGCGCTTTGAACAGTGGACGTTACATTTCAGATGTGTTACGACCCGTGGCCCTACCATTCATTCGATCCCTGCGAAACGCTACATTTGAGCAGGATAATGCACAACTGCATGTTGCAGGTCCTGTACGGGCCTTTCTGGATACAGAAAATGTATGACTGCTGCTCTGGCGAGTAGCAGGAAACGTCTGGTCAGTGGTGGCCGAGCATCAAAGCTAATTTTTGCATCTGCAGGCCCAACCCTAACCTCAGCACCGGTTTTTCGCTATATACTGTAAATATTGTAAAAAACGATCAATATATTCAATGTTGCACAAACAATGACACAATACACCCAACTTCACGCAGTTGAATGGAACAAAATCACAGCCTTCTAAAGCTATATTTTTCAGGTTGACAAGCAAAATTGAGCAAGAAAATTTTTCCAATTTTTCCTCCATAGGGTACATTGAAAAGTGAGCATGGGGAATTACACTGCTTCCGCTTTTAACTTTTTTATACCACTCGTAGTACGAATTTTAAAGACATAGATAGGAACAATAGTTTCAATCATATTTACTTTCAGATAAGCTAACTTCCGCGTGAAGTTACAAAGCTCGGTGAAACTTGGATCAGTGCAGAGAGAACTGACACACTATTGTGCAAAAGGAAACTGAAAGAAGCATGCAAAGAGAAACATAAATGACACTTCTATTCAAACACAATAATCAAACTAAATTCATAGAAATTTATGGTACTTCCCTGGACATTACAAAAGGCAGGAGATGATTTTTAAAAGGGTGTGTGATTACCATAGACGAAAATGCTTCCATGCTGGCCACAATATTGGTACGGAATTCTTCTGATAGGGCTTTCCAAACGTCCACCAGCGCGGTTCACAGTTGCTGGATGGTAGTTGGTGCAGTATGAAACTTCCTGGCAGATTAAAAAACGTGTGCCGGACTGAGACTCGAACTCGGGACCTTTGCCTTTTGCGGGCAAGTGCTCGACCAACTTTTTTCTTTTTCTTTTTCTTTTTTTTCTTTTTCATTTTGTTCGTTGTTGATCGTTGTGTTTGGTCGCTGCGGACGTCACGTAACGTCCGTTCAAGTTCATTGTTGATCCTTTCACTCAGTATTTTATTACAGATGCCAACCAGCTCTCTGACCGAACACGCTTGAAACGTCCCCTTAGAAAAATTTTTACTAGACTGTGCTTACACTGACACACAATATCTTTAGCGCAACGCAATCTGACTTCCAAAAAGCCCTACGAAAGAATGGCCCTGACTAGCATTAATCTATACCTTTCACAAATCACTTACCTCAGAAAAAATCTTCGTTACTCGAACTACTGCAATACAGCGAGCACCACTACTGCCAGCTAAATAAAAGATTCTAACTACGGAAGGCACTAACTACTGATAGGTATAGTTAGCAAATGAAAGATTTTAATAGAGAACAAACAGTGTATTTACCTTAATAGTCAAAAAATATATGATAGTTCATGACATCCAGTCTTACAAATTTCAAAACTCCGCCATCTCTCTCCCCACGTCCACCACTGCTGGCGGCTCACCTCCAACTGCGCAACGCTACGCGCTGTTAGCATCCAGCTGCCGCTGCCCGACACTACAATGGCAGACAACAATGCAAACTAAACACAGACTGCGCACAGCACAGCCAGTGATTTTTCATACCGAGCGCTAAGCGGCGTTACCAATAAGAAAACCTAAACAGCCTATTTACACGCTGAGCCACCGTGGCGGCGACCAACCGAGCTACCCGAGCACGACTCACATCCCATCCTCACAGCTTTACTTCTGCCAGTACCTCGTCTCCTACCTTCCAAACTTTACAGAAGCTCTCCTGCGAACCTTGCAGAACTAGCACCCCTAAAAGAAAGGATACTGCGGAGACATGGCTTAGCCACAGCCTGGGGGATGTATCCAGAATGAGATTTTCACTCTGCAGCGGAGTGTGCGCTGATATGAAACTTCCTGGCAGATTAAAACTGTGTGCCGGACAGAGACTCGAGACGTTTGCCTTTCGCGGCCAAGTGCTCTACCAACTGAGCTACCCGAGCACGACTCACGCCCCGTCCTCACAGCTTTACTTCTGCCAGGACTAATGCGCCCCCGAACAGATACTTATGGCGAGTGTCATAGTAACGTTGGCCACTGAGTATTGATATATCTTGAGGTCAGTACCCACATCCGACATTATGCCTCCCCACACCATAGTACACTAATGTCCACTAAAATTGCTACACCAAGAAGAAATGCAGATCATAAACGGGTATTCATTGGACAAATATATTATACTAGAACTGACATGTGATTACATTTTCAGGCAATTTGGGTGCATAGATCCTGAGAAATCGGTACCCAGAACAACCACCTCTGGCCGTAATAACGGCCTTGATACGCCTGGGCATTGGGTCAAACAGAGCTTGGGTGCCGTGTACAGGTACATCTGCCCATGCAACTTTAACACGATACCACAGTCCATCAAGAGTAGTGACAGGCGTATTGTGACGAGCCAGTTGCTCGGCCACCATTGACCAGACGTTTTCAGTTGGTGAGAGATCTGGAGAATGTGCTCGCCAGGGCAGCAGTCAAACATTTTCTGTATCCAGAAAGGCCCGTACAGGACCTGCAACATGCAGTCGTGCATTATCCTGCTCAAATGTAGGGTTTCGCAGGGATCGAATAAAGGGTAGAGCCACGGGTAGTAACACATCTGAAATGTAACGTCCACTGTTCAAAGTGCCGTCAATGCGACCAAGAGGTGACCGAGACGTGTAACAAATGGCACCCTATGCTATCACGCCGGGTGATACGCCAGTATGGCGATGACGAATACACGCTTCCAATGTGCGTTCACAGCGATATCGCCAAACACGGATAGTACAATCATGATGCTGTGAACAGAACCTGGATTCATCCGAAAAAATGACGTTTTGCCATTCGTGCACCCACGTTCGTCGTTGAGTACACCATCGCAGGCGCTCCTGTCTGTGATGCAGCGTCAAGGGTAACCGCAGCCATGGTCTCCGAGCTGATTGTAGAATGTATGAAGCCAGTATCATTCTCATGGACTAAGATGTATAGGGAGTGGAAGAGATGGTGGAAATCTTTTATGAGGTATTATGAACATCCTGATCCGCCCCTAAAATTTACTGGAATGAATATTACTCTCTTCAATGTAGCTGTAGAAGTAAGTGAAGAATGCATGAAAATGGTAGTCCACGGGCAATTCAAGAAAACTGTGATGTAGCTGATATCAAAGATATAGCAGTTTCCTGTGACAGTTCCTGGATGAAAAGGAGGCATACTTCACTGCATCGAGTTTCACAAATTAGTGTTGACACTGCAAAAGTAATAGAGTTATGTGTGATTTTTAAATATTGTTCTGTTTGTTCCTTGCACAAGAAATATAATAATGCAAGTAAAGAAGCATAATGGTAAGATGCTCAAAAGCTGGTTTTAGCTGGAATTATGTAGGCTCCAGTGGTGGGCTGGAAGTTGCAGGTAAGAAACGCAATTTCCATACGTCTTTGCGAAAGTATGGGGTAAGATATACACAGTATTTAGGAGATGGCGACTCTAGTGCTTTCAAGAATGTAATTAAAAGTCGGCTCTATGGAAACGACTGCACTATTGATAAAGTAGAGTGCTTAGGCCATATTCAGAAGAGAATGGGTGGACAACGGAGAATACTTGTTGCAGACAATAAGGGCAAGCTACTAGAGGATGGGAATCAAATTGGACGTAAAAACAGACTAACAGAGAACAGAAGTGACTGCCTACAAGAGTATTGTGATGCTACGATTAGAAATAACCTCACAGGTTTGGACAGTATGAGGGAGGTAATATGAGCCATTTGGTTTAATTACTTGTCGCCAGACACTACACTTCAACATCGCCTATGTTCCGCCTAAGTTTCCGTAAAGCAAGGAAAGTGGGAAAGCTCACAGCCATAAAAATAACCTTCCTTATGACGTTGCAATTGACATTAAACCAACTTTTCGAGCATTGGTGTCACCAGAATAGCTAGAAAAATGTTTGCAAGGCAAAACGCATAACCCGAGCGAAAGTTTCAGAGCTCTTATTTGGCTGAGATGTCCAAAGACTGTGTTTGTTCCCAATCTGGTAGTGAAGATTTCTGCTCTGGAAGTTGCAGCAGTATTTAATGACGGGAATGTGGCAAAACTTTACATCCTCAGAAAGTTTGCCCTGGAATCTTCACTGAACAGACACTGCGATCATTGATGAGCAACTAATCGTGAAGGCAGAGGCTTCAACACAGGATATAGAAGAAATTGCTAGGCAGAGGAGTAGAGGAGCTAAAAGAACTACAGACGATGATGAGGAATTACTGTAATATGGATATGGGCAGTTTTAGCTAACGTATGATTAAAAAAAATTTAAAACATCTCATCCAAACATTAAAACGATTTTTTCTGCAATTTAAGGTTTTCTCCTTTCAGGAACACACATATCGGAAACTTTTGGAAGGATTTCGATGAAATTTGGCACAATTATCCTTTTACACGGAAGCAATACTTAAGTGAGACAAAATTTTAATCTAGACATTATAAAAAGTTTTATGGTTGATAATATACGTTGATAATGTCCCAAACATCGCAGAAAATAACAGAAATAATTTGCCAAAATGTTACATTTGTTATAGTAGATTACTTTACCATAGAAAAAATTTGCCTAATTTGCCTAGAAATAATGAGAACGTCTACCTTAAAATAACAATGTAACAAAATATTCAGAATTCTCTCACAGCATTAAAATTTTATTAGAAATTCTGTAAAAAATATTTGAAACATATTGGATCCCTATACCTAAATGTGAAAAATTTCAGTGAAATTGAACAAAAAATGATATGGATTTACAAAGATCTCAGTGGAAGACTGCCACCGCCTCCCCTTAAGCTTTTCAGACTAATGAATATGCGCTAGTAACAATACATCAGTGGGTTTTCTCCTTGAATAATGAAAAATATAACGTTGCAAACACCGATAAAAAAAACTAAATTTTGTATACTGGCAAACAGAGAAGTTATTTGTAGTTATTGGAGGAGCTGGAAATTTACACAGACAAAACCCCTAGGAAACGGATAAATTACTGACTGGACGAAATAAATTCATCACAGACATGTATTTCAGTATTTACAACGACCTCTTGCTGTGTGAAGCTATCAAATGACTCTGAGCACTATGGGACTTAATATCTGAGGTCATCAGTCCCCTAGAACCTAGAACTACTTAAACGAAACTAACCTAAAGACATCACAAACGTCCATGCCCGATGCAGGATTCGAACCTGCGACCGTAGCAGTCGCGCGGTTCCGGACTGAAGCGCCTAGAACCGCTCAGCCACGACGGCCGGCTGTGAAGCTATCCAATTACGCAATCCATACCATCTGCCCCGGAGCACCCCTCCTGCTGCTGACAACAGTCGAAGAGGAAGCGTCCCTGTATTGTGAAAAGAAGTGAGAATCACGTGTGTAATAATAAAGTAATGAAATTCTGGATAGAATATTTATGCTCCTCACTTCTATGAAACAGTTTAACACACGTAATGCACCTTTAATCCTTTTGTAACCAGTACCAGATGTCGATAGTGCATGCATTTTTACTTTTATTCTTCGATTCCGTTATAGAAACTGTAACAGAATCCTTTTACGTTAGAGACAACGCATGATTTTCCTGTGCAGCAACTGGGCATGAGAATTTTATTATTTGATTAATTTATAATAGTAAATCTGTTTTACATGTGACGCATAGAAATTTTTATTTCATTTTTATTTTTATTTTTTGATCTGAATATGCTGCCTGAGGCGGCCGAAATGGTAAACGGTGAAGACGATTCGGACTGTAGCAGAAAATAAGAAAAAAATTTGAGTACGTTGTTAATGAGACGTTACAGCATCTCTTATCTGCACTGGCACATACGTTGTCAGGTTTGCGTCGTGGGAACCTGGTAGAGAACTGGTTTGCTTTAGGGCGACAAGTGAGTCATCTGCAGAACATTGTTTAACTACACGAGTTAAAATGCGAGAGCATACGACTGATTGAATAGAGCTCTCAGCTAATTTCACACGTGCCTTGATTTTTATTGATAAAATTGAAATCTGATGGCGTTAAGGTTTTTGCGATTCCGGGTTTTCTTACTTGGCTGTTCTGTTAGTTGGATGTAAGTAGTTGTGATATTTCATACATAATGACTCATGTCTCTGCGTTGTTTTCACGTAATTATACCAGTCGCAAACTGTACCTCCCGCGATATAGAATGTGTCACGCAATGCATTTATATGTACGTGATGTCCGCTTAGAAGCTGATACGCAATTACAAGGAGAGGTATACTTGCTAGCACGTGTTTGCTAATAAGTTCAGAACAACCATGTACTGCTCCTTGGCTGTGCGACTGCTACCAAGCAATCAGTTGCTCTTACACAGCGAAGCAAAATCTACATAGGCGCGAGAAGCAAACGAGGTCGGTCGACTAGTTTATGATGTTTTCCTTCCGCTATGAAATATCGACCAGTTACTGTAGTCGTTGCTTTATTTGGGTACAAGGCGCGTCGGGGCGTACACGGTCGGTATACTGCACTCATTTTGTACTGCCCAATTGCTTTAAAGTAATGCCTCATCCTTCACCTTTTTTATCGAAATTATGTCAGAGGTAATGAGTCCACTGTCTCATATGATGAAGGAGAACGTTCACGGAAATACTTTGTGACGTATGAAAGCTCCAACAAGAATGATTGATTACCATCTTATATGTGATTTGTGTGCAAGCCTCTATTTAATCGGAAACTGAGATAATCGTGTGTGTGAGTGTGTGTGTGTGTGTGTGTGTGTGTGTGTGTGTGTGTGTGTGTGTGTGTGTGTGCACCACTTGCTTTGTATTGTTCTCTAGTTTGTTGATATGATTTCAAAATTGGTTATCTACAAAAACCAGTGGTTCCCAAGGCTAGTTTCGAAATATCATCTCATTTACTTTAACTCTTGATGAAATATCATAAGAGACCTAGAAATTATTGGTAAATTGGCTTCCTACTTTAATTTTAATACGGCTTAAGCCATGACTTCGTGCACATTATTTCCACAAATTACGGTGACTCAAATGGAAGTATAATTGTATTTTTCCACGAAGACAGCGTCCTCTAGCCCTTACAGAGAAAGAAAAAGCAGTAAAAAATGGTTCAAATGGCTCTAAGCACTATCGGACTTAACATCTGAGGTCATCAGTCCCCTAGACTTAGAACTACTGAAACCTGACCAACCTAAGGACATCACCCACATCCATGCCCGCGTCAGGATTCGAACCTGCGATCATGGCAGCAGCGCGGTTCCGGACTGAAGCGCCTAGATCCCTCTTTAAGCTCCCGGTGTGTGTCTTCATTAATGCGCAAAACACTTCTCTCCCAGCCTCCTTACCATGCCATACAAAATGTTTCTCGTGTGTCGCAGACATTTGGAAATATATGCGGAGGAGGTCTGATAAAAGTAAAATTGAATGGTATTAAACTTCCTGGCACATTAAAACTGTCTGCAGGACCGAGACTCGAACTCGGGACCTTGCCCGCGAAAGTCAAAGGTCCCGAGTTCGAGTCTCGGTCCTGCACACAGTTTTAATCTGCCAGGAAGTTCCATATCAGCGCACACTCCGCTGCAGAGTGAAAATCTCATTACTGAATGGTATTGTTGATTTGGGTACCCAAACGGTTTATTCAGTCACTTAATCGGAAAGTTTTCTCCCCTCGCACGCAATGCCGTCTTTCCTTCGCGAAAGATGGCTATTGCATTCTTTTGGGGTGGGGAGAGGGGGGGGGGTACCTTTCAAGTGTAGGGAGTTAGTTGTGATACGTACGTGTAGTCTGTTTCACGTTTGTATTGGCGATGACGATGACAGAGAACGGAGAAGGCAGTCTGAGCTTGTGCTCCGTCTCTAATGACCTTCATGTCGCCGCTACTTCAAAAGCTAATCTTCTTCCTTTTACTTTTCCAACATACCTCGTAGGTCGGAGTCGTGCAAGAGCATACCACCTACATCTAGTAGAACTAAGCCTAGTAAGACACTAATATTTTGGTGTTCGTACAGACTTCTATGTTGAGGACAGTTTTAATCTTGAGGAAGGAAGGAAAACTAGAATTTTACATCCTCTCGACGACGGAATTGTCAGAGACGAAGTGCAAGCAAAAATTGAAAAATTGTAGAAAAGCAAATTGGCTGTCTCCTTTTCAAGGGCATGGAAGTCATTTCCTGATATCTTAAAACATGTCCTGTCTTCCTCTCCCTTCGTCTTGTCACTATTTTCCATGTTTTCCTTTTATCGCTGATTCTGCGGAGGACCTCCTCATTTCTTATCACTCGATCCATTTGTAGCATGCTTCCACAGCACAACGTCTCAAACAGCCCGATTCTCTTCTCTTGTGTTAGGAGGTGAATCGACGTTTTAGGCACGGTAAGAGCAGAAAGCAACGTGACACACACGGGAACGCGATTTCATGGTTTCAGACGATGTGTAGAGAACTGGTCCGAGTAGAGATCGCCAGCAGTGTAGTGGTCACACTGTGTCAGTATAGCTTCTCTATGGTGCATTCAGCATATAGAAAGAGCGAGACAACTTTGAGCGAAATTAAAAGCAAAGGTGGTAACATTACGAGTGTAGTGGGGATTCCATTCTGAAACGCAGAGGAAAGAGCAGACAGGTGGAAAGAGTACATTGAAGGCCTCTGTGGGGGGGAAGACTTGTCTGACGGCTTGATAGAAGAAGAAACTGGAGTCGGAAATAGACATAAGAGCTCCAGTATTAGAGTTCGAATTTAAAAGAGCTCCGGAAGACTTGATATCAAATAAGCAGAAGGGATAGAAATAACTGCGTCACAATTTCTAAAATCATTGGGGGAAATTGCAGCCAAACGACTATTTGCAACGTACGGTGGGGGGGGGGGGGGGGGGGAGGTTTATTGTACAATTATCGATATATTGTAAAATATATATTGATAGTCTTAGTTAACCATGAGTTGCTAACTGACTTCAAGTTGGCTCTGTTTAAAAGCGCGGTTATGCCCCCAGTATCATTTGAATCGAAATAACCATTGCACTCTAATTATTAAACAAAAATATGGTGATTGCCGGCTACGAAGTCAATAAAGCGGTTATTAGCATATGATGCCAAATTAAGATTTATTCAGAAAACAGGATGAGCAATATTTCTAGCCTAACATGACAATCCAGTACACTCGCTAACCTAACTAGCCTATCATTGGCACAATGCATCCACTTTCCTAGCTGCTTAAGTCAACACTGAAGCCGCAAGTGAGTCTATTCAAGGTCTGCCTGAACGGACACATACTCAGAGAGCGCCAGTCATAGAGCTAGCGGATTAAGAACTCATTTAGAATTACAGTGCCCTGCTTTGGCTGATGATTGCTAATATCACCGTGATTCTCCGTGAAGATTACGACGGTCGTGGTGCCGTCTTGCCCGTGAGCGAGCTTCGCTTTAACCTCCAACGTGGACGTGGTTTGCGCCCTTAAACTCCTGTACGGAAGTGTTCAATTGCGGAGTCCGTCACTAGTCAATACTCAAGCTACTTGCACACATGCCAAGAGAAGTTGGTCGAATCAAGTGCGCGGCAGCAAAGGTACATCTACATCTACATGACTACTCTGCAATTCACATTTAAGTGCTTGGCAGAGGGTTCATCGAACCACAATCATACTATCTCTCTACTATTCCACTCCCGAACAGCGAGCGGGAAAAATGAACACCTAAACCTTTCTGTTCGAGCTCTGATTTCTCTTATTTTATTTTGATGATCATTCCTACCTATGTAGGTTGGGCTCAACAAAATATTTTCGCATTCGGAAGAGAAAGTTGGTCACTGAAATTTCGTAAAAAGGTCTCGCCGCGACGAAAAACGTCTATGCTGTAATGACTTCCATCCCAACTCGTGTATCATATCTGCCACACTCTCTCCCCTATAACGCGATAATACAAAACGAGCTGCCCTTTTTTTTTTGCACCCTTTCGATGTCCTCCGTCAATCCCACCTGGTAAGGATCCCACACCGCGCAGCAATATTCTAACAGAGGACGAACGAGTGTAGTGTAAGCTGTCTCTATAGTGGACTTGTTGCATCTTCTAAGTGTCCTGCCAATGAAACGCAACCTTTGGCTCGCCTTCCCGACAATATTATCTATGTGGTCCTTCCAACTGAAGTTGTTCGTAATTTTAACACCCAGGTACTTAGTTGAATTGACAGCCTTGAGAATTGTACTATTTATCGAGTAATCGAATTCCAACGGATTTCTTTTGGAACTCATGTGGATCATCTCACACTTTTCATTATTTAGCGTCAACTACCACCTGACACACCATACAGCAATCTTTTCTAAATCGCTTTGCAGCTGATACTGGTCTTCGGATGACCTTACTAGACGGTAAATTACAGCATCATCTGCGAACAGTTTAAGAGAACTGCTCAGATTGTCACCCAGGTCATTTATATAGATCAGGAACAGTAGAGGTCCCAGGACGCTTCCCTGGGGAACACCTGATATCACTTCAGTTTTACTCGATGATTTGCCGTCTATTACTACGAACTGCGACCTTCCTGACAGGAAATCACGAATCCAGTCGCACAACTGAGACGATACCCCATAGCTCCGCAGCTTGATTAGAAGTCGCTTGTGAGGAACGGTGTCAAAAGCTTTCCGGAAATCTAGAAATACGGAATCAACTTGAGATCCCCTGACGATAGCGGCCATTACTTCGTGCGAATAAAGAGCTAGCTGCGTTGCACAAGAGCGATGTTTTCTGAAGCCATGCTGATTACGTGTCAATAGATCGTTCCCTTCGAGGTACACTTCAGATTGCATTTGAACACCACAAGTTAGCACAAATCTCTTTCTCTTCTCAGAGGAACAGATAATGCTACGTGTGTGGAGTCGTATGCTCTACACTATTCAGACTTGGAGAGTAACCACTGGATTCATTGCCGGTAACTTCTCCAGCCTATTTCTCTCCACGCTCTCCAAGCAGGGCAGCCGGACACCGCGACTGCTCTCCTCCATAGCAATCCCCAGAGTCCTCCTTCAGAGTTTTTGCAAACCTGGCCGTTCTTCGCCGCATGGATCCATACGCGTTGGAAGCCAATCACGACACAGACTTCCATGTATCCGTGAACGTTTGTACCCAACCACGACACAGAATTCTCCCGCGGTTACTGTCGCCGCCAAACTTTTAACACGAATCTCTACGTGCTCTGCGCCAATCCCGTCACAGTCTTCCGCAAATTTTCCACTGTGGCGCGAAATCGTCTTTCTCTCTCTCGCATATAGCTCCTTCTCGCTTCTTGTTGTGATGGCCCAGCCTCTCCAAACGTCTTTGGTGGTCTGAAGTGCCAGCCGACAAAGGGGTTCGGCCGCAGCCATCCCGTCAGTTTGACATGACATAAACACCTTCCCTATGGGTTCCGGCCGTGTTCCAGCCTCTGAGCCCATCTCGTTAGTCTGACATGACACACACAACTTCCTTTTCTGTGTCCATTCTCTCCTACCGGTGGGCCAATTATCAATTATTATTCGGTGTATTAGTACTGATTTATCATCATGTTAGGTCCAAAATCTGCTACTTACATATTCAAATGCTGTGTAGAATCTGTCACACCGGCGACATACCGCCAGACTTTCCGAAAGATAACATCCACACAATTCTGAAGATCAAGTTTGTTTGTGTGGCCATCCTCCGCAGCAAGCATATAAATTCTTCTTTTGTAAATAAAACTGCCTTTTCCTGTTGCTAGTTACTTTATTTATCCTATAAGCGTTTCGCCTTCTCCTGTTCTAAGGCATATTCAGTGAAATCTGTAACGATAAAGGTTCGTTAGTTTTAGATTATTAACAGTTCATTTCACGATATTTTTTTTTTTGGAAAAAAGATAATTACTTACGATTTGCTGATTTGCGTTTCCTCACATCTGGTCTGGAGGTTGCACTGCCACTTTTATCACTGCCATATAAACACAGCTTTCTGTTCTCGCCTTCCACATAAAAGAGGAAAAACAATGTGAACAGTGTGTGGAAGGCGAGAACACAAAGATGTGATTATATGGCAGCGATAAAAGTGGTAGTGCAACCTCCAGACGAGATGTGAGGAAACACAAATCATCAATTCGTGAGTAATTACTTTTTTTACAAAAAAAATCGCGAAGTGAACTGTTTAATAATCTAAAACTAACAAACCTGTATCGTTATAGATCCGACTGATGATGCCTTAGGACAGGAGAAGGCGAAACGTGTATGGGATAAATAAACTAACTAGCATCAAGAAAAGGCAGTTTTATTTACAAGACAAGTAATTCTGAAGATACCTAGGACAGACAGGTGCAAAAGCTATCGCGCAATTAGCTTAAGGTCGCGATTGTCCAAGCTGCTGACAAGAATAATACTACAAACAAAGCAAAAAACTATGAATTTCTTAGCTGACGATCAGGTTCAAAAATGGCTCTGAGCACTATGGGACTCAACTGCTGTGGTCATCAGTCCCCTAGAACTTAGAACTACTTAAACCTAACTAATCTAAGGACATCACACACATCCATGCCCGAGGCAGGATTCGAACCTGCGACCGTAGCAGTCGCACGGTTCCGGACTGCGCGCCTAGAACCGCGAGACCACCGCGGCCGGCCTGACGCTCAGGGTGGATTTAGAAAGGGTAAAGGCACGAGAGAGGCAATTCTGACTTTGCGCTAGACTGAAGAAAAATCAAGATAAGCTGATAGAATTCGTCGAGTTACAAAATGCGTTCGACAAAATATAACAGCGCAATGAAATTCTGAGAAAAATAAGAGTAAGCTGTTGGGAAAGACGGTTAATATTTACAAGAAACAAGAGGAAACAATGAGTGGACGACCAACAACGAAGTGTTCGTATTAACAAGGGTGTAAGACTCGGTAGAAAACTTTCTGCCGTAGTGTTCACTCTACACGTCAAGAAGTAATGGTGGATATGAAAGAAAATTTCAAGCGTGGGGTTAAAATTGAACGTGAAAGGATATCAGTGATAAGATTCGCTGATGACATTGCTAGCCGGCCGGTGTGACCGAACGGTTCTAGGCGCTTCCGTCTGGAACCGCGGGACCCTACAGTCGCAGGTTCGAATCCTGCCTCCGGCACGGATGTGTGTGATGTCCTTAGGTTAGTTAGGTTTAAGTAGTTGTACGTTCTAGGGGATTGATGACCTCAGCAGTTACGTCCCATAGAGCTCAGGCCATTTATATTACCCGTTCCCCCTATATCTTACCCCTATAGCTTACCCCTATTTTTCTCAGAATTTCGAACATCTTGCACCATTTTACGTTGTCGAACGCTATTTTCAGGTCGACAGATCCTATGAACTTGTCTTGGTTTTTCTTTAGACTTGTTTTCGTTATCAACCGCAACGTCAGAATTGCCTCTCTGGTGCCTTTTCCTTTTATAAACCCAAACTGATCGTCATCTAACACATCCTCAATTTTCTTTTCCTTTTTTATGTATACTGTTCTTGTCAGCAACTTGGTTGTTTTTTTTTTTTTGTTTTTTTTTTACGCTCAGTGAAAGTGAAGAAGAATTACAGGATATGTTGACTGAAAAGAACATTTCAAGTGAGTACAGAATATGGATTGAGATTAAGCCGGAAAAAGACAAAGGTAATCAGAATTAGCAGGAATGAGAATAGCGAGAAGATTAAAATGAGAACTGGTGGTCACGAAGCAGATGAAATTAAGCAGTTTTACTACCTTGGAAGCAAAAACCCTGAAGGACGAAGCAGCAAAAATTGTGCTGGATGAGTACGCCATCTGCAGAGAGTGCGCAGAGCTTAGAGAGGGCTCTGGAGGCAGAGCACGCGGGCTTCCGGCGCGCCTTATCGGACTGCCGCTTCCTAGCTGCTAATCTGTGTCCTGCCCGCTAACCGCTGCCCGCCACGGCGCTGACTGCGCGTTCCAGACCTCACTCTGCAGTCTGCGTTCTGCAACCTGCGTCGTCTGGGCTCGAGGCCCTGTCTGCAACACATGAATTTCGGGCCAGACCGGCATCGCGGTTGCTGATTTGCTAACATTCGCGATGTCGTAGCAAGGCAGCTAGATCGTGCACGAATCGATAGGTGTCTCAGTTGTCAGATTAGCGTGATCCTACACTGCGGTAATAATTCTACAGCAGAAGCTTGTTAAATCTTCTTGTAGCACCTAACGTGCAAGCAACAGCTCGTTACATCTCCAAATGGCACTTTCACAGCAATTTTGGAAACTGTTTCTGCCTATTCTTACTTCGCAACTGGTAAACCTGAATTCTATGGAATCAAATACACTGAAGAGCCAAAGAAATTAGTACACCTGTCTAATACCCCATAGGCCACTCGGGAGCACGCAGAAGTACCGCAAAACGACGTAGCATGAACTCGACTAATGTCTGAGTAGTGCTGGAGGGAACTGACACCATGAATCCTGAAGAACTGTCCATAAATCCTTAAGAGTACGTCGGGGTGGAGATCTCCTCTGAACAGCGCGTTGCAAGGCATCTCAGATATAATCAATAATGTTCATGTCTGGGAAGTTTGGTGGCCAGCCGAAGTATTTAAACTCAGAGGAGTGTTCCCGGAGCCACTATTGGCTAGGAACTAAACAATGTTCCGTAGCACGCTAACACGACAGTACTGGCGAGCCCCTGCAACACAGCTACTACTGGTAACCCCAGATGCTCGACCCGCTGAAAAACAGGCAACCGCATGGAAACCGTACTGTACACAGCACGCAAACCAACACACACACACACCCTATACTGTCTGTGAGCCGACCTCTGTCCGAACGCCCACTAATGTACAATGACCTTGAACTGTTGCAGGGACGCAGCAACTGCAGAGAGCCCCGCAACGAGCTCCAGCAACGACAAAGGTAACGATGCACGATACCTGGCACTAACATAACCTCACCTTGCTTGCTGTCGCAGATAGCAAGCCGCTACTGCCCTTACTACCCGTCCTACTGTCGCAGAGGTTTTTTTTTCCCCTTGGCTCTTGCTTTGGCACTTTTTTTTCCTCTGCGCTTTGAACCGCTACCCTTCGATCGCTTTCGTCCACTTTCTATCTCCTGATGGACCACGTTAATGAGTAATCTTACCCAGACGCATGGACAACATCACAGCCCGCATCCTGTGACTCCTCATTCAAAAACTAACATGTTATACGGAGGTGACAGTAGAACTTTTGGTTTGGTTACCACGTTGGTGTGGGCGTGGAGGGGCCTCATCCTTTGTGTTGCAAAAAACAAAATCCCGGAGCCATTCTGCAGCAATTCTGGACGTGTGGGGTGTCGCAATGTCCTGCTGGAATTGTCCAAGTCGATGGGAATGAACAATATACATGGATGGATGCAGGTGACCAGACAGGATGCTTACGTACGTGGCACGTGTCAGACGCGTATGTAGACGTATCAGGGGTCTCATATCACTCCAATTGCACACGTCCCACACCATTACGGAGCCTCCACCAACTTCAACAGTCCCCTGCTGACATTCAGGGTCCATGAATTCATGCGGTTGTCTCCGTAGGCGTACACATCCATCCGCTCGATACAATTTGAAAGGAGACTCGTCCAGGCAACATGTTTCTAGTCATCAACGGTCCGGTGTCGGAGTTGACTGACACAGGCGAGGCGTAGAGCTTTGTGTCCTGCAGTGATCAAGGGTACAGGAGTGGGCCTTCGGCTCCGAAAGCGCATATAAATGATCTTTCGTTGAATGGTTCGCACGTTGACACTTGTTGATGGCTCATCATTGAAATCTGCAGCAATTTGCGGAAGGGTTGCACTGCTGTCACGTTCAACGATTCTCTTCAGTCGTCGTTGGTCCCGTTCTTGCAGGATCTTTTTCCGGTTGCAGCGACGTCGGAGGTTTGATGTTTTAGCGGATTCCTGGTATTCACGGTACATTTGTGAAATGAACGTACGGGAAAATCACCACTTCACCTCTACCTCGAAGATGCTGTGTCCCATCGCTCGTGCGCCGACTGTAACATCATGTTCAAACACACTTATATCTTGATAACCTGCCATTGTAGCAGCAGTACCCCACCTAAAAACTGCGCCAGACAGTTGTTGTCTTATACAAGCGTTGCCGTCCGCAGCGACGTATTCTGTCTGTATACATATCATTGTTTTCGAATACGCAAGCGTATACCAGTTTCTTTGGCGCTTCAGCGGAGGTCTCCACATTATTGGAACGACAAATACACCTAATCTAATATAATAAAAAATATGATCAAATCAAATGCACAACGAAAACTCTTACGACAAACGATGATACTGGTGGCAAAGAGAAGCTTCGTAGATCTATTTAATGTGCGACACTTGCATTTGAAAATTTGCTTTGTGACGTAATTCATCTTGAATTTTTACCTCTACGAAGAGACACAGTACCGTGAGCAAACTGCAAAAATATCAGGAACGTGTATCAGTTCGTACTAAACAACCAAACTGCTTTTCTTATCACGTCATGAAAGTTATCCCCTCTGCTGACACGACGCCGGTCCGTTCCGAACGGCAGATGCTTACGTCTTCGTCTGCCATCACTCTGGCAAGCACAGGATACTTGGTTTTTCCATTACTCCAGCAATGCGAATACTGAGATGTTTTAATTGAAAAGGACACTGACAGCCTACTTCCCCACAGTTACGTAGTTTGAGCTTGCGCTTCGTCTCGCAATACCTTCCTTCTCAACGGGGCAGGAAACCATAACGTTAAATCCTTCATCGAGGTAAAATTATACAGACAGGCTAAACCTAGATTCCACTGACAAAGCTTCGGTGGTTGTTCAGCGATTTTCTGACATTAACTATCAGTGAAATTCACCAACAGCCCTGTAATTGGTGTGCTATTTTATTTTATTTTGACTACTGATTGCGGCATTCCACTATGCCATCTTCAGGCCTCATATGCATCTCTCAAAATTAAACGATATTGTCATACAGTGTCTATATGTCGTGAGTTCAAAAACGTATCCCAGGTGTTTCATTCGAAGAATTGATTGCAATCAGGTCTTTGAATGAAGCGCTGGGGCTACGGTGTTGAATTCACGCCATCCAGGAATATATGGCACTCTATGACAATATCGTCATGGAACGATTTGGGTTTGACGAATTCCTGGAGAATGATACCTCCCACAGTGTGCCGTGGCAACAGAGAACTACGGAAGAGATGGTGTTACGGCAGGAGGCTTTTTTGTCGTGATTAGTGTGTGGTCTCTTCACCGCGGTTAAGGAAACTTTTAATGTGAAAGGATATGAACACACTGCACAGCACTGTGTATGTGTATATTAAAGGAACAGTTCAGAGTCCAGGATAGATTGTACAGGGTGTTTCAAAAATGACCGGTGTATTTGAAACGGCAATACAAACTAAACGAGCAGCGATAGAAATACACCGCTTGTTGCAATATGCTTGGGACAACAGCACATTTTCAGGCAGACAAACTTTCGAAATTACAGTAGTTACAATTGTCAACAACAGATGGCGCTGCGGTCTGGGAAACTCTATAGTACGATATTTTCCACATATCCACCATGCGTAGCAATAATATGGCGTAGTCTCTGAATGAAATTACCCGAAACCTTTGACAACTTCCTTTGGAAGAAATGGCGGCCCAGACCAGTACTTTTTGAGGATGCAGGGACGATGGGACTGCAACATGGGGCTTTTCGGTTCCCCATATGCGCCAATTCTGTTTATTGACGAAGCCGTCCAGGTAAAAATAAGCTTCGTCAGTAAACCAAATGCTGCCCACATGCATATCGCCGTCATCAATCCTGTGCACTATATCGTTAGCGAATGTCTCTCGTGCAGCAATGGTAGCGGCGCTGAGGGGTTGCCGCATTTGAATTTTGTATGGATAGAGGTGTAAACTCTGGCGCATGAGACGATACGTGGACGTTGGCGTCATTTGGACTGCAGCTGCAACACGGCGAACGGAAACCCGAGGCCGCTGTTGGATCACCTGCTGCACTAGCTGCGCGTTGCCCTCTGTGGTTGCCGTACGCGGTCGCCCTACCTTTCCAGCACGTTCATCCGTCACGTTCCCAGTTCGTTGAAATTTTTCAAACAGATCCTTTATTGTATCGCTTTTCGGTCCTTTGGTTACATTAAACCTCCGTTGAAAACTTCGTCTTGTTGCAACAACACTGTGTTCTAGGCGGTGGAATTCCAACACCAGAAAAATCCTCTGTTCTAAGGAATAAACCATATTGTCCACAGCACACTTGCACGTTGTGAACAGCACACGCTTACAGCAGATAGACGACGTACAGAATGGCGCACCCACAGACTCAGTTGTCTTCTATATCTTTCACATCACTTGCAGCGCCATCTGTTGTTGAAAATTGTAACTACTGTAATTTCGTAAGTTTGTCCGCCTGAAAATGTACTGTTGTCCCAAGCATATTGCAACAAACGGTATATTTCTATCGCTGCTCGTTTAGTTTTTATTGTCGTTTCAAATATACCGGTCATTTTTGAAACACCCTGTATAAGCACGACACTGTCCCCTCATAAATCAGCTTCTGTGAGGCAATAATTTGCGACCAATGACGTTCCTGAACTCCAGAGTGGCCGGCCGATGTGGCCGATCGGTTCTAGGCGCTTCAGTCCGAAACCACGCTGCCGCTACGGTCGCAGGTTCGAATCCTGCCTCGGGAATGGATGTGTGTGAGGTCCTTAGGTTAGTTAGGTTAAGTAGTTCTAAGTGCTAGGGGGCTGATGACCTCAGATGTTAAGTCCCATAGTGCTTAGAGCCATTTGAACCATTTTGAACTCCAAAGTCCCGACCTGAATTCAGTGAAGCACCTTTTGGGTCAGCCAGAAAAGTCGACTTCGGTCCAGACTCCAGCGACCAACTCAGTACCATCTGTGGTTCGGCTTTTGAGGAAGAATGACTACCATTCCTCCACAGACATTCACACATCTCATTGAATGTATCCACAGCAGAATTCAGGCGACATAAAGGCGGAGGACGGAGATACTGTTTGTTATCAGATAGTGTACATCTTCATTTTCTGGAATTCACACGTGGGATTTTAAATGAACGTGCCGCCATTTGACTGTATTGTTCTTTATTTAATTGCGACCCAGTTTTCTGCCTTTATGCCATTTTCAAGTGAAGTTTATGGCATTAACACATACTGCAGGACATCGAGCTCAAATTGGCCATAAATTAAGAAAAATATTCGCTCCCCACAAAATGCCAGATTTAAAATCATCATCTTGTAAAAAGATCGGTAAATAATAGTAGGAGCGTGTCATATTTAATAAAAACAGGTTTATGTGCTCCCACTATTACTTACTGATCTTTTTACAAGATGTAGATTTTGTATGTGCCAACGGCCTTGCGCAGTGGTAACACCGGTTCCCGTCAAATCACCGAAGTTAAGCGCTGTTGGGCTGGGCTAGCTCTTTGGTGGGTGACCATCCGGTCTGCCGAGCGGTGTTGGCAAGCGGGGTGCACTCAGCCCTCGTGAGACAAACTGAGGAGCTACTTGATTAAGAAGTAGCGGCTCCGGCCTCGTACACTGACATACGGCCGGGAGAGAGGTGTGCTGACCACATGCTCCTCCGCATCCGCATTCCGTGACGCCTGTGGGTTGAGGATGACACGGCGGCCGGTCGGTTTCGTTGGGCCTTCATGGCCTGTTCGGACGGAGTTTAGTTTAGTGTTAGATTTTATATCTGTCATATGTTCAAATGTCTCTGAGCACTATGCGACTTAACATCTGTGGTCATCAGTCGCCTAAAACTTAGAACTAATTAAACCTAATGAACCTAAGGACATCACACACATCCATGCCCGAGGCAGGATTCGAACCTGCGACCGTAGCAGTCACGCGGTTGCGGACTGAGCGCCTAGAACCGCGAGACCACCGCGGCCGACTGTCATATGTCATGCGCAATGCGTTAGTGATATAAAATTCACTTGAAAATGGCATAAAGGGAGAAAACTGAGTCGTAATTAAATAAACAACAATACAGTCAAATGGATGATGTGTTCATTTAAAAATTATTGTATAACTGTTGTTCAGCGACAAAAAACTGTTCACACTTAGGTGTTTGGAAGAGGTTTCATGGAATCAATTTCTGGCTATTTTTCTGCCGTTCGATTCTCGAGCAGTGCATCGGAAAAATGAACACCTAAATCTATCCTGCAAGCTTTGATTTCTCTTATTTTATTACGAGGATCATTTCTCTCTGTGTATATTGGAGACAAGAAAAATGTTTTGGCTTTCAGAAGAGGAAGTTGGTGATTGAAATTTCGTGAAATCATCTCACTGTAACGATAAACGCCATTATTTTAACGATCACTACTCCAACTCACTTATCGTATTTGTCACACTCTCACCCCACTTTCGCGGTACTACATTGGCGTGCAAGAGTAAGGAGGAAAGGTATCTGCACATGATGTGTTACTGCCAAGTAGCTCAATGGAACTTGCACCGTGCATAGAAAGAACTGCTGCAGTATAGTACAAAAGATCAATTATTCAAAATGACAGTCACAATCGCATTATTTATTTTGCCGCCAACCGGTTTCAACCCGCGATGGGATCATCTTCAGGGCAATTTACACCATCTAGTCGCTCGCTGGAGTCGTCACCCTGCTAACTAGTCACCAACCGTACACAGGCAGGGTGACGAGTCAAGCGAGCCACCAAATGGTGTAAATTGCCCTGAAGATGACACCATCGCGGGTTGAAACCGGTTGGCGGCAAAATAAATAATGCGATTGTGACTGTCATTTTCAATAACAGAGTATAAGCAAACCAATCGCTGTTATCTCCACACAAGTATGTTGTCTAAAAATTTTGTACAGAAGATAAGTAAAAGAAACATGAAGTGAGACGAAGTCCTTTATTCAGAGACCGTGATTACACTGAAGTCACTGCGATTTATGATGCTCCCCTGCTCTTTACAAAAGGCCGGACATGGTTCTTAATAGGGTGCGTCACCGCCACGGACGGCATTTCATTCCCCCACAAGGTTGGTAAGGAGTTGTTACAGGTAGGGCTTCCATTCCTCCATCGGCCAAGAACTCCTCCACCGTTGCTCTTCGATGTGGTCGCGTATTGTCATCCATAAAAATGAAGCCAAGGCCAAAGGCAATCGCGAAACGACGCACATACGGAAGGAGTATTGTGTAACAATAACTTTGATCGGTGAGTGTATCTTGTTCAAGGTCAGTAAGCCCATGCAACATTATGCTTCCCTACTCCGTAACACCTGGACCAAAACGGTCACATACGACAGCGTTCTTAGCTGCTTTACGTAGCTTCATATGGCGAGAGATGGGAACACGTCCCTCCTTACCAACCATGTGGTAGTGTCGAACTTTCATTCCACCTGCAGCTTTTGGAACCAGCTATTTTCGACATGGACACCATCGCAGCTAGCGTGCGTGAGCGATCGCAGACTCAAAAGCTGGAGCTAAACACTTGCGAACAAGCAAATTATCGGCAAAACACGTTTGGATTCGCTTACCGTTTTTTGTCAGCAGTCTCTGAAGGTCGCTCGGTGCGAAGATGGCTCGCGGCCTTGTAACATTGCCCTTTTTTGATATCCACGAAGAGCAACGAGGACATTGCACGCCGCGATGCGACCTCGTTCTGGTTCACTTACCGCAAGATGAGCCGGTCCACTGCTAGGAGGAGGAAGGTTAGGTCATCCCAAGTGCAGTCTCTTATCACTGCACTAATCAAATCCACTGCTGCTGTTACTTAGTTGCATATTCCGTAATCGTGTGTACCATTTCTGCCGGAACTATGTGGCACTAGCCAGTTGGAGATGCTATGTAGCATGATTTGTACGTGAGTATAGCTAGATGCTGGCCAGTTAAGTTTACTACATGGCACACTGGCTTAGATGGATTAATAATGCATTCTTGAAAATAAACCACAAACGGCGGGAGGCTACAACCCTGTCTCACTCCCTTCCCAACCACTGCTTCCCTTTGATGCCCCTCGACTCTTATAAGTGCCATCTGGTTTCTGTACAAATTGTAAATAGCCTTTCGCTCCCTGTATTTTACTCCTGCCGGCCGGCTGTCTCCAAGCGATGGAACGCGGGGCAACTGCGGCTGGAGGTTTGAGTACTCTCTGTGGCATGCCGCTCTACAGTCTGTTCGGCGAGAGCTGGGACGAAACATTAACAGTGTCACGTGAGCGACTACGCTCGTTTCCAGAGAAAGCATTCGCTGTTCATGTGATACGTTGGGGTGTGGAATATCCTTGGCGCACGCTTTGCAGCTGGCGAAGTTCGGCTGGCTGCCGAGCTGTCGCAGCGGACCGTGAGAAACCTGGGCAACAATGTACGAAATAAATTTAACAATAATGTTAAAATAATGTTAAACTGAGTTCATTCTGTCGAAGCAGATTTATTTTCATTCAGGTTGCCAACAAAACGCTCCATTCAAACACAATTAATTGTTAATTTTAATAACAATACCACTAATATTAATGATAAAGGACGAAACAAGGTTCACTCTGTCGAACTTGAACTGTTTCCATTGAGGTTTATAACAAACCGCTCCTCTCTCTCCTCTATAATGCAGTCTACTCTCCACGTTTGAGTTTACAGTTTCTCTACGACATGGAGGACGCACTTGTTCCAATCCTCTGCAGTCACTGTTCTTACAGCTTCTTCTAGCAGTACTTCCGGCATTTTGTATGTTTTGTTTTCCGCTGCAACACAGCCTTTGATTCTGGCCCACACTAACTCGATGGCGTTTAATTCTCAGTGGTACGGAGGAATTTGAGAACAGTTTTCCCTGCATTCTTCGCCATTTCATGTATTACGTATTCGTTGTGCACTGTTCTGTGATTTTTAACTGTATCTAAAAGTTCTTTCTTCAACATACCGTCTTCGAAATCGATGTTTTTCGATTTTAGCCACTCTGATATTTCGTGCTTACTGGAATTCGCATTGGGAACTTTTTCTTTTCTCCGAGAAAGGTACGGCGCGTTATCAAGAACTGAAGTTTCCTGAAGCCGAGGAAGAACATCTTGGAAACCACTTCTCGAAGGTTTCGACGCACATCTCCTCATGATAATCTTCACTTTTCTTGGATTCAAAAGTCCACAAACATCCTTCAACGAACCCTGCTTTGCAGCCAATGTGTACGATAATCAGACGTTTCCCTTTACCTGATGGGCCCTTGCTTCCGGTGGATAATCTGGACAGAAACGCTTGTTTTGAGGAATTTATAGTTTCATCCACCCAGACGTAACTTCGGGTATGTCCTGCGTTCACCCAAGTCTCCTCCAAATAGTAAATGGGTCTGCCTTCATCCCTCAACCGCTTAATGGTTCGAAGTTAACGCCGCCTCCATAAAATAATGTCATCTCTGTCTTATTAGCATGCTATCGCGCCCACGACGGACGTATTTGAAATTAATTTCTCTCAATAACTTATAAAATGTAGTTCTCCGAAAATTTCCCAGATCTGCATCTTCGTTTACGACTGTAAGCACTTTGTCAATTGTTGGCAATTCGTTACGAAAAAATAACAGTTCCGTTTTATACACATTAAGCGCCATGTACTTCTCAGAAGAACTTAATGATTTCTTCTTTGCTCGCGTCTTTGGTGGACTCAGAATCGACACGTCGACCTCGCTCGCTGACTCCGTGGATGACATAATTAGGACAGCCGTATGTGATGCTAATGAATACCATGCGGTGCTATTGGATGCACACATAAACAGTGAATTCTCAGCGTGACTACAAACACATATACTTACTCTAATAATCAACAACTAGTCTTTCAAGCGTCTTTACAGATGAACTTAAGGTATCGTGAAATCGCCGGTGTACAACACCCACTAACGAGCTCACACCTGGAACTGAGACGGCCACACTGACTGAGCGCCGCGCCTGCGAAACGCACAATGCGTCGCTCATAAAGGACAAACGGTTGCACCCATCGCATTCGAACAACCTACCAAATTAAATTCAAAACTTTCTGAAACTTTTCTCGCTTACACCCCCACAAAAAAATTTAAAGGGGAAAAGTTTGTCACTTACTATTCGGATGATGATTTGATAAATGCTCTTCATCAGACGTGAGTTTTTAATCTATTACTTCACTATTACTGACTCTATTGGGCAGAAAATTTGCAGACGTCATCAGCATATAGTACTGAAGGTAATTATAAAATTGTTTTGCTTCGCGACACACAGTTTAGGAGATATGGCGTTATTATAGAGTAACGCGAAAAAACAACTTTTCCTGAAAGCTTAAATATTTCTCTTTTTCAGTGACAATAAATTTTAATGTAATGTAAGGTGTCGGAAGGTAGTTCTCGGATCACTTTATCATGTTCATGTGCCAAATTATGAAAAAACACGACTTTCATTTTTTTAATTTCTGACGCCCCTGCCTCGTACACCCATCAACGGAAGCGCTGTGATCACGCGTCTGGCCGGTTTTACAGTACGTCTCTGTTTCGGTGAATGGAGTTTAAGTTACATTAGGTTAAGTACATTCTGGACATAAAATACAACACTGCGGTGATAAGGTTTCATTGGCAGCAGGTTAAATGTACCGCAATACTACTTTATTAATTACAAAATGTACACTGAAGAGCAAGAGCCAAAGAAACTGGTACACCTGCCTAATATCGTGTACGGCCACCGCGAGCACGCAGAAGTGCCGCAACGTGACTTGGCATGGATTCTACTGATGTCTGAAGTAGTGCTGGAGGAATTGACACCATTAATCCTGCACGGCTGTCCATAAATTCCTTAGAATACGAGAGGTTGGAGATCTCTTCTGAACAGCACGTTGCAAGGCATCCCAGATATGCTCAATAATGTTCATGTGTGGGGAGTTTGGTAGCCAGCGGAAGTGTTTAAACTCCTGGAGCTACTTTGGGGCAGTCCTGGACGTGTGCGATATCCCATTGTCCTGTTGGAACTGGCCAGGTCCGTCGCAATGACAATGGACACGAATTGATGTAGACTGGATTTAGACAGAATCGAATCTAGACGTATCAAGGGTCCTACACGCCCGACACCATTATAGAGCATCCACCATCTGGAACAATCCCCTGCTGACATGCAGGGTCCATGGATTCATGAGGTTGTCTCCATACCCGTGCACATTCATCCGCTCGATACAATTGGAAACGAGACTTGTCCGACCAGGCAACAGTGCAATGTCGGTATTGACGGGCCCAGGTGTGGCGAAAAGCTTTGTGTCTTGCAGTAATCAAGGGTACACGATTGGGCCTTCTCTTCCGAAAGCCAATATCCATGATGTTTCGTTGAGTGGATCACATGCTGACACTTTTTGATGGCCCATCATTGAAATCTGCAGCAGTTTGCGGAAACGTTGCACTTCTGTCACGCTGAACGATTGTCTTGAGTCGTCATTGTTCCCGTTCTTGCAGTATCTTTTTCCGGCTGCAGCGATGTCGGAGATGTGATGTTTTACCGGATTCCTGATATTCACGGTACACTCGTGAAATGGTCGTTCCAGTTGCACTTCTGCGGACACAGTTCTGACGTCCACCAAGCTTGGTGAAATGAAGGTATCAAAATCTGGCTCAAGTTTCCCCCGATCTTCGAATCGTTTTGCGAATGCCGCATCCAAATTGTCGAGGGACTGAACAAACTCTTCGCAACAAGGTCGTTAGTAATGTTATCTGTTAATCGCATCACATTCGGAAAATGCATGAAATTGCGGTCCTGTAACTGACCTCTGCGTATCTCCAATTTGATTTGCGTTTCCGCAAATTGTAGAAAATGGAGATACAAACGCTAATCGCGCCACATTCGGAAAACGCGTGAAATTACGATCCTGAAAGTGAGCTCTCCATATCTCCAATTTCATTTGCATTCCGAGAATTGTTGGAAGTAGAGATTCTATTAACTGACCTTTTCCCTGCAATGAAGTGCTGAGATGTTGAATGAATAGTTTTTGCTCTAACAAATGTTAGGTTAAAAACACACTGAGGGTCAGAAAACTCAGGAACCGACCTTCCTTTCCATTCCATAAAGAGATAGACCAAGAAAAGGGAGGAAACATTCAAGATTCAAGGGTTTCACCCTACTCAGCCACGATGTTTTGAATTTTAGTGTCGCTCAACGTTATAGTTTTTTTGGTATAACAATGTCGACATATGAACCATTTAGCACGTCTCCAGTACGCACAAAAAAAACTGCAATTTTCTTTGGGATTCTTGTTGCGCGCAATTTGCACTACAGCTTGGTCTCATCTCAGCTGAATCCATGTCCTAGCACCAGTTGACATCGCAGCGAGCCAATAGGTTTGTTTACGCAGCGAAGACACAACAAGCGACTATTCTGTCCGCTCGCCATCCATGTACTTGGTTGGTTGGTTGGTTGATTGGGGTTGAAGGGACCAAACAGCAAGGTCATCAGTCCCTTGTTACAAAGACGGTCAGTTCCGACAGAGGGACAGCTCAGAAGAGTCAAAAACGATAAAGGTAAAAGGTAAAAGGCTAAAAAAAAAGTGCAGTTGTGTCGTCAATGATAAAAACACAAGGAGGGAAGTCAGTAAATGGGCAAACTCAAGAGAGGAAATATCCCACCTGTGAAGCAGTACAAGCAAGACCACATGCTATTTAAAAGCGTTCAACCGCCAGAGTGTAAAAGGGCGGATTGTAAAAGGGATTAAACAAACCTAAAAGGCGATAAAAACAGTAAAAGGGAAAAAAGAAGGAACATGGCCAGGGAGGGGAGTCAGGAATCTCCAAGCACAGCCTACAGTGGGAGACATCCCAACCCTCACCGCCCTGCCCCTACTGCAGAGGGAGATGAAAATCCTTAAAACTGAGAATAAAAACCACTTTCACGGAGGAAACTGAGAACCAGTTCAACCATCCGGGAATCGTCTGCTAATATTAAGGGTAAAGTGCAGGGAAGTCTGTACTTAGTACGCAGAGCTAAAAGAAGGGGGCATTCCACCAAAATGTGGGCCACTGACTGGAAAGCTCCACAACCACAAAGTGGGGGTGGCTCACCACGCAAAAGAAAACCATGGGTCAGCCTGGTATGGCCGATGCGAAGACGACAGAGGGTGGTCGAGTCCTTTCGCGAGAGGCGTAAGGAAGAACGCCATGGGACAGGTGTCACCTTAATCACACGAAGTTTATTAGACAAGGACGTAGCCTCCCAGGATGTGGCCCATGATTGCGCAAAGTGGGATTTGAGATGAAGCCGTAAATCCGCCACAGGAGGGGTGACAGGGAATGGGGGGTAAGTGACTGCTCCCCCAGCCAAACGATCAGCAAGCTCATTTCCTTGGATGCCCACATGGCCAGGGACCCAAAGGAAGCTAACAGAACAAGCAGCATGGTGGAGATCAGCGAGATGGTCATGGATGGAGGAGACCAAGGGATGACGGGAGAAACACTGGTCAAGTGCCTGAAGGCCACTCATTGAGTCTGTACATAACAAAACGCGATTGAGCTTGGACTGTTTAATAAAGGCCAGGGCCCGGGAGACCGCCATCAATTCCGCAGTGAACACCCCACATGCATTTGGCAGGAGATGATTTTCCATGCCTACAGAGGAGGTGAAGGCATAGCCCACACGATCAGCAGATTTAGAGCCATCAGTGTAAAAAACAACAGCATCCCGAAACTCAGATAAAATGCGGCGGAAAAAACAACGGAACACCATCGGGGGAACGGAATCTTTCGGACCTCGGCAGAGATCCATCCGAACTCGGGGCCGAGGAACTAACCAAGGAGGTGTGTTGGGGAGGGAACGTGGGATACAGGAAAAGGAAGGAAGCTGAAAATCACGGCGAAGAGACGCTAGGCGGAGCCCAACCGGTAAACCCGCCCGAGGGCGGGAGTCAGGTGGGCGACTTCCTTGGGCAGGGAACAGGATAGAATAGGAAGGATGAGTGGGAGAGGAACGGACAGCGATTGCATACGAAACCAAAAGCTGGGAGCGCCGAACGGAAAGGGGGGGGATCCCAGCCTCAACCAGGAGACTATCTACAGGGCTAGTCGGGAAGGCACCGATGGCCAAACGGATACCACGATGGTGGACCGGATCCAAGAGGTGCAATGTAGAAGGGGCAGCTGAACCGTAAACTTGACAACCATAGTCCAAGCGAGACAACACTAAGGCCCGATAAAGGTGGAGGAGAGTGGAACGGTCAGCACCCCAAGAGGTGTGGGCAAGGAAGCGAAGGACGTTTAGTTTACGGAAACATCCTATCTTCAGGCGTCTGATATGAGGCAGCCAAGTGAGCTTGTTGTCGAAAAGAAGGCCAAGGAAACGAAACTGTGGGACCACAGGTAATCGTTGTGCATTGAGATAGAGCTCTGGATTGGGGTGGACTGTCACACGGCGACAAAAGTGGACCACTCGCGATTTTAAAGGAGAAAACTGAAATCCGTGTGAGATGGTCCATGCAGAGGCACGCCGTATAGCACCCTGGAGCTGACGCTCTGCAGCGGCCATCGAAGAGGAACTAACCCAAATGCAGAAATCATCCACATACAGAGCAGGAGTGACCAAAGGACCGACGGAGGCCACAAGTCCATCTATAGCAATGAGGAACAGAAGTACACTCAATACGGAACCCTGAGGGATGCCATTCTCCTGGATTCGCGGAGAACTTAAAACTGTACCAACCCTAACCCTAAACGAACGATGAAACAAGAACTGGCGGATAAAAATCGGGAGTGGGCCCCGAAGACCCCACTCATGAAGTGTAAGTAAGATATGATGGCGCCAAGCCGTATCATAGGCCTTGCGAAGGTCGAAAAATACAGCAACCAAATGGCGGCGCTGGGAAAAGGCCTGCCGAACTGCGGATTCCAAGCGAAGTAAATGATCGATCGGAGACCGTCCCTCTCGGAAGCCACACTGGTAAGGGGACAACAGGCGCCGAGATTCGAGGACCCAAGTGAGCCGACGGGCTACCATCCGTTCAAGTAATTTACAAACAACGTTCGTCAGACTAATTGGCCGATAGCTGTCGACGAACAGGGGGTTCTTACCGGGCTTAATGACGGGAACCACGATGCTATCCCTCCACTGAGAAGGGAAGTCACCCTGGAGCCAAATACGGTTAAATACCCGGAGAAGATGTCGCTGTTGTGGAGCACTGAGATGTTGAAGCAGTTGGTTATGAATGAAGTCTGGGCCAGGGGCCGTATCATGAGAAGAGGAGAGTGCGGAAAGAAGTTCCCATTCAGTAAAAGCGTCGTTGTATGATTCTGACTGGCTGGGGGTAAAACATAAGGCGGAAGCTTCGGCCCGCTGTTTCTGGGGAAGGAAAGCAGCCGGATAGGAGGCTGATGCCGACGCTGTTGCAAAATGGGTCGCAAGGTGTTCCGCGAGAATCAACGGGTCCGTGCAAAGGCCATCCGGGAGGTGAAGACCCGGGAGGGTAGACTGCCGATGGCAACCTTGGAGAGAGCGAAGTGTAGCCCATACCCGCGACAGAGGGACAGCAGAACCGAGGGAAGAAACAAAGCGTTCCCAACACATCCGTTTGCTCCGTTTGATTAAGTAACGGGCCCTTGCGCGAAGGCGTTTAAAGGTAATAAGATTGGCAACGGATGGATGCCTCTTAAGGTGTTGCAAAGCTCGACGGCGATCACGGATGGCAACGGCAATGTCCGAACTCCACCAAGGGACCTGCCGGCGGCGAAATGGTCCAGATGAGCGCGGGATAGCAAGGCTAGCAGCGTGAACAATCGCGTCAGACATGTCACGTATGACATCATCAATACCATCCGACAATGAGGGAGAAAAAACGACCTGTGCAGTATACAGAGGCCAATTGGCACGTTGGAAGGACCAACGAGGTGATCTGTCCATGGGGGAGCGGGAAGGGAGCGAGAGAAGCAACGGGAAGTGGTCACTATCGCAAAGGTCGTCGTGCGGTGACCATTTTAGGGAAGGGAGGAGGGAGGGAGAAGAGAGAGAAAGATCAATGGCAGAAAAGCTACCATGACCGGCACTGAAATGGGTAGGGGAGCCATCGTTAAGAAGGCACAAGTCGTGGTCGGTAATAAACTGGTCAATGAGATGACCCCGACTAGATGGAAATGCACTGCCCCACAAGGGATGATGTGCATTAAAATCGCCAAGTATAAGGAAGGGAGGAGGAAGTTGCTGAAGGAGGGCACTTAAGGAGGCAGGTGTAGGAGTTCTGTCAGGAGGGAGATACAGATTGCAAAATGTGACTCCAGAGTCCAGGTGGATCCTAACAGCAACTGCTTCCAATGTAGTTTGGAGAGGAATCCACGTGCTGGCGATGTCCGTTCGGACCAACGTGCAAACTCCGCCAGACGCCCGTAGGGGGCCGACCCGATTTCGACAGAAAGCACGGAAGCCACGGAGGGTTGGTGAGTGACCACCAGTAAAATGAGTTTCTTGTAGAACCACACAAGCCGCAGAGTAGAACGAAAGAAGGGATTGCAACTCCGGTAGGTGACGGTAATAGCCATTACAGTTCCATTGGATAGCCAAAGAACGATGAGTCAATTGGGGGGTGAACAGGCTAATGTCAGTCATGCTGGTGGGTCACCACCCGTCACCGACAAGGAGGGGGCGACATCCATGAATAACAGGTCAGAGTTAGGTTGTGAAGATGGGGACGAGACCTCTGGCGATACCAGAGACTCCTTGTCCCGGGACTTGTGCTTCTTCTTTCTTTCTGTTTGGGATCGTGGAGGGCTGTGCAACAAAATGGAGCCAGCCACAGCAAGATCGGGAACAGAAAGAGAGCGGGCGATCTGAGGGCCCGCAGACCGTGGTTCTCGTGGTGGCCGCATGGCAGCAGACCTTTGGCCTGGAAGGTGCCGGGAAGGGGGATCCCGCGAGGGGCGCCCATGACCGGCAGACGCCGAAGAAGCAGGACACTTCTCCAGCCGGGGAGAGGAAGCGGTGCCCGGGGGGGATGGTGTGGGAACCGCAGGGGGAGGGGGGAGGAAAGGGGTTCGGGACTGGGGTAAGGAATGAGGAGGAGGGGGTGAAGATACTGCTGAAGCATAACTAGTTGTCAGGGTCACTGGATGAAGGCGTGTATACTTTTACGGGCCTCGGTATAGGTGAGACGATCAAGAGTCTTATACTCCTGTATCTTTTTCTCTTTCTGATACACTGGGCAATCCAGTGACCGTGAAGAATGATTTCCACGACAATTTACGCACACAGGAGGGGGAACACAGGAACTTCCCTCATGGAACGGATGTCCACAGTCACCACAGAGGGGGGCCTGCGAACAGCGCGAAGACATGTGGCCAAAACGCAAACATCGCATAGGTGGTGGGATGTATGGCTTCACGTCACACCGATAGACCATAATCTTGACCTTCTCAGGGAGGGTGTCCCCTTCAAAGGCCAAGATAAATGCACCAGTGTCAACGCGGTTGTCCTTCGGACCCCTCTGAACCCGCCGAACAAAGTGAACCCCCCGCCGGCTTAGATTGTCCCGAAGTTCCTCATCAGATTGAAGGAGGAGGTCTCTATGGAAAATTACACCTTGCACCATGTTCAAGGACTGGTGTGGGGTAATTGACACAGGAATCGTACCAAGATGGGTACAGGCACGGAGAGCTGCAGACTGGGTAGCTGAAGCGGTTTTAATCAACAGCGACCCAGACCGCATCTTGCTGATAGAGTCCACCTCGCCAAACTTGTCTTCGATGTGTTCAACAAAAAACATAGGTTTCGTATGAGTAAAAGTATCCCCATCAGTTCTGGCGCAAACCAGATAGCGAGGGAAAGGTTTCGCCCCCAGCCGACGAGCCTGGCCCTCCTCCCAGGGGGTAGCCACGGAAGGGAAGGCGGAAGGGGCAGAGGAAGCAGCACGTGAAGAATCTTTTCCAGTCAAAGAGACGGCCGGAGAACGGCCAGAGTTGTGGACTCTTATGCGTTTCATGAGCATAGTGTCCGCCCTGATACCACCCACTCCGATCAGGGGCTCTCCTCATGGGCGCCACCCAGCCACAGCAAGGGCCGTCTGGCACGGCGGCCATTGCTGGGAGTTCCGATGCTCCAGGACGACAAGCAACCACTCCTAGGCTTACATGAGGAGGTCACAGCTCAGGTATCAGACGTGTGATCCCTGTGTTTTCAGGGGGCTCAACCAAAAGGGTACATAGCGACCCCACCACACGGGCTGGCTACCGTGCTGGCTATGGACCCTAGCGTCAAACAACAACGTAAAGGAAACGATGGAATCAATGATGATGGCACACGCCGGAGACACTAGGTAAGGTGCTCTTCCCCAAATGGCTCACACTACGGAAGAAAATTTAGTGATGGAGGTCAAACCCCAGAGGGGACCAGAGAATACCAAAAGGATGAAGGAATTACAGAACAAGGCCGAATTGCAAGGTCAACAGAACCAGGAGAATAGCAGGGCCAACATAAGGAGGGACACCATAAATAGGGACACCAAGAGAGGGAGAGGAGAGGTCGGAGGGAAGGATGAAGGACAGGAAAGGAGGGGAAGGGAAAGGAAATGCAGCCCGGAAAAAGAAGGAAGGCTGCAATAGCTCGGGGCCCCGTGCTCGCCACGCACGTACTCACGAAAGGACCGCGAGCCCCCTGGGGGGCATCCATGTACTAACGGGGCGTTCTGTAGCCGGATTGCCCGGTGTGTCCAGGCCTGCACTAGAACCTGACGCAGTGGTACATCCTCTAGGAGCTGTTGGAGGACATGTTGAAGGAATGTTTTATACGCTACTCCGTTCATTGTATCAGAAAGTAGGTAAGGTACAATCACAGTATCGTTGACAATACTAGCCTAGACCTTCACGCCGGATCATGCTGATTTTACTCATACAATAGGCGCCTATTCCTACTGCTGAACATGCTCTCTCTTGTAAACATGGCGTCGTGTATAAACAACACGAAAGCAGGAAAGTAGAGGTTTTCAGTACATTGCTGTAGTAACCAATTTTCAAACGCCACTAGAAATGCGAAACCGCTGACTGCAATGACAGCACCTTCTGTGGATTATAGCATGCAGTTGTTGTTCATGTAAGCGTCTTGAAACAGTCAACTGCCTTCAGAATGAAATTTTCACTCTATAGCGGAGTGTGCGCTGATATGAAACTTCCTGGCAGATTAAAACTGTATGCCGGACCTAGACTCGAACTCGGGACCTTTGCCTTTCGCGGGCAAGTGCCCTCCTCTCCCAACTGAGCTACCCAAGCACAATTCACGACCGGTCCTCATAGCTTTACTTCTGCCAGTACCTCGTCTCCTACCTTCCAAACTTCACAGAAACTCTCCTGCGAACCTGGCAGAACTGGCACTCGGTCCGGCACACAATTTTAACCTGCCAGGGAGTTTCATATCAGTGCACACTTCGCTGTAGAGTGAAAATTTCATTCTAGAAAAATCGCCCAGGCTGTGGCTAAGCCATGTCTCCGCAATATCCTTTCTTCCAGGAGTGCCAGTTATGCAAGGTTCGCAGGAGAGCTTCTGTGAAGTTTGGAAGGTAGGAGACGAGGTACTGGCGGAATTAAAGCTGTGAGGACGGGGCGTGATTAGTGCTTGGGTAGCTCAGTTGGTAAAGCACTTGCCCGCGAAAGGCAAAGGTCCCGAGTTTCAGTCTCGGTCCGGCACACAGTTTTAATCTGCCAGGAAGTTTCAGTCAACTGCATTGTGTTCAGAGTTCCTGCAACGCGCCTACTGATAGAGGCAGTATTATTACCAATCTCGTGTAACACCTCCTCTTCCATATCGGGTGTTCCGGAATACCTCACACAGCCGCTATCTTCCATTCTAACACGGAATGATCCAGTGTCTCGTAGGCGTCCGTGTATGGATGAAGAAGTAGTGTAACGGTTTCGCCGTCAATGCGATAACAAATGAGCATAGTGCATTGTGCTGCTCTTCCTTAGCATTCGGTGGACCCATACACGAGGTGCATATCGGCCAACACTTCATCAACAAACCTGTCCATACTACTCCTATGTATCCGTCTCTCAGAAAACAAAACTCTTGAGCGAACCGTGGGATACTGAATTGAAACTTGAGGGCAACGACGACAAGAGGACACTACTGTTCTCATCAGCAGGCACCGTGAGCGAAAGGAAGCAAAATACACACAGCATTGCGTCGACATTTACGCTGTTGTGCACTGTTTGCAGTACAATTCAAACATAAAGCTAATTGGGAGCAAAAAACCAAACGGAACGCAACAAGTCAGCAACGAGCGGCCGGAAATGGCGGGTCCCTTGCACCAAGATATGCACTACTGGCCATTAAAATTGCTACACCACGAAGATGACGTGCTACAGACGCGAAATTTAACCGACAGGAAGAAGATGCTGTGATATGCAAATAATTAGCTTTGCAGAGCATTCACACAAGGTTGGCGCCGGTGACGACACCTACAACGTGCTGACTTGAGAAAAGTTTCCAACCGATTTCTCATACACAAATAGCAGTTGATCGACGTTGCCCGGTGAAACATTGTTGTGATGCCTCGTGTAAGGAGGAGAAATGCGTACCATCACGTTTCCGACTTTGATAATGGTCGGTTTGTAGCCTATTGCGATTGCGGTTTATCGTATCGCGACATTGCTGCTCGCGTTGGTCGAGATCCAATGACTGTTAGCAAAATATGGAATCGGTGGGTTCCGGAGGGTAATACGGAACGCCGTGCTGGATCCCTACAGCCTCGTATCACTAGCAGTCGAGAAGATAGGCCGCTTATCCGCATGGCTGTAACGGATTGTGCAGCCACGTCTCGATCCCTGAGTCAACATATGGGGACGTTTGCAAGACAACACCCATCTGCACAAACAGTTCGACGACGTTTGCAGCAGCATGGACTATTAGCTCGGAGACCGTGGCTGCGGTTACCCTTGACGCTGCATCACAGACAGGAGCGCCCGCGATGGTGTGCTCAACGACGAACCTGTGTGCACGAATGGCAAAACGTCATTTTTCCGCATGTATCCAGTTTCTGTTTACAGCATCATGAGGTCGCATCCGTGTTTGGCGACATCACGGTGAACGCACATTGGAAGCGTGTATTCGTCATCGCCATACTGGCGTATCACGCGGCTTGATGGTATGGGGTGCCATTTGTTACACGTCTCGGTCAGCTCTTGTTCCAATTGACGGCACTTCGAACAGTGGACGTTACATTTCAGATGTGCCACGACCCTACATTTCAGCAGGATAATGCACGACCGCATGTTGCAGGTCCTGTACTGGCATTTCTGGATACAGAAAATGCTCGACTGCTGCCCTGGCCAGCACATTCTCCAGATCTCTCACCAATTAAAAACGTCTGGTCAATGGTGGCCGAGCAACTGTCTCGTCACAATACGCTAGTCACTACTCTTGATAAGCTGTGGTATCGTGTTGAAGGTGCTTGGGCAGCTGTGTCTGTACAAGCCATCCAAGCTCTGTTTGACTCAATGCTTAGGCGTATCAAGGGCGTTATTACGGCCAGAGGTGGTTGTTCTGGGTACTAATTTCTGAGGATCGATGCACCCAAATTGCGTGAAAATGTAATCACATGTCAGTATAATATATTACTCCAATGAATACCCGTTTATGATCTGCATTTCTTCTTGGTGTAGCAGTTTTAATGGCCAGTAGTGTAGTCCGCGCAGAATACAGTGGCCGTTGCGCAGTTGACAATTTTCGTCCAAAGCGCTGGGCGAGTCCATTCGTTTGTTCAGAAGGAGACGCCGACAGTGTTTGCCACCCTTCAGTTAGTCAGCGTTGACAGAATCGAGGCGCAAGCGCAGCAATCTTGCTCAAACGATATTGCGGAAGCTATTCGGCAAAAAACAATCATTTTTATTTTACTTATTGCTTTATACGTCTGGTTCATGATGATGTGACCATCATTTCGTTAATGGGCGTAGTTATTGTAATATTTATGTGGAAGTAAGACACTGCGAGAAATTCACAAGAAGTTTGCAATGAAAAATAGAGGTCGCTATGAAACTTCCTGGCAGATTAAAACTGTGTGACGGACCGAGACTCGAACTCCGCACCTTTGCCTTTCGCGGGCAAGTGCTCTACCATCATATCAGCGGACACTCCGCTGCAGAGTGAAAATCTCATTCTGGAAACATCCCCCAGGCTGTGGCTAAGCCGTGCCTCCGCAATATCCTTTCTTTCAGGAGTGCTAGTCTTGCAAGGCTCGAAGGAGAGCTTCTGTAAAGTTTGGAAGGTAGGAGACGAGGTACTGGCGGAAGTAAAGCTGTGAGGCCGGGTGTCAGTCGTGCTTGGGTAGCTCAGGTGGAGCCGGCACGGTAGCTCGGCGTGTTCGGTCAGAGGGTTAGCTGCCCTCTGTAAAAAACTGAGTTAACCGGTCAACAACGAACTTAAACGGATGGTTCAAATGGCTCTGAGCACTATGGGACTCAACTGCTGTGGTCATCAGTCCCCTAGAACTTAGAACTGCTTAAACCTAACTAACCTAAGGACATCACACACATTCATGCCCGAGGCAGGATTCGAACCTGCGACCGTAGCAGTCGCACGGTTCCGGACTGCGCGCCTAGAATCGCGAGACCACCGCGGCCGGCTTAAACGGATGTCTTATGACGTCCGCCACGAGCAAATGCAACGAACAAAAGTGAACAAAATGAGATTTTAAAAATAAATAAATAAATAAAATAGAAAAGGTGGTGGAGCACTTGCCCGCGAAAGGCAAAGGTCGAGTCTCGCTCCCGCACACAATTTTAATCTGCCAGGAAGTTTCATATCAGCGCACACTCGGCTGCAGAGTGAAAATCTCATTCAGGAGAGGTCACTATGATTTTACATTTGTTGCATATTACATAATATGTTGCTGCATATAAATTTAGCTAACATACCGAATTTTTATTTAGACATCGGTAGAGATCTCAGTCTGTCTCCAGTTTTGCGGAAATAGATCGGATGTAGCACTCTCATTTGCGATCGTGTCGAGCCAACGATAAAACCACAGCGAAATATTCACATTTCTCATATTTCAGAAACTATTTCAGCTATCGAAAAGAGATTGTGGCAAATAATAGCACACAAAGAGCAGAGCATTTTTCCACGTGTTCTTTTATGAAACTTCATTATCTACTGTGTTATTCCAGTAATTACAGATTTTTAATGAAAAATTTTTATTTCAATGGTTATCAATAGCTAGTGAAACGACAAATGCTATAGATTTAGGAACAACATAACTGAAGACATTACATGTTTATTTTTTACTGAGGATGTAGGTTTGCCTGCCGGGCTGGCCGAGCGGTTCTAGGCCGTACAGTCTGAAACCGCGCGACCGCTACGGTCGCAGGTTCGAATCCTGCCTCGGGCATGGTGGTGTGTGATGTCCTTAGGTTAGTTAGGTTTAAGTAGTTCTAAGTTCTAGGGAACTGATGACCTCAGAAGTTAAGTCCCATAGTGCTCAGAGCCATCTGAACCATTTGATGTGCGTTTTATAAGCTACTGTAATATCCACGAGATAAATTTTAGCTACAGGTCGACGAAAGGAAATAATTCCCCTAACAGTTATAAACATTATCTATCCGACATATAGAAAATTAGTGAAATAAAACATAACGAGGATAAATATTAATTATTTATTTAATATTTTATGATGTAATTGGACATATCGATATGTATCATACAAAGACAATGATAATTGTGAATTCCTTTTATGATCTGCGTTCGTCTTCCTTTGTTTTTTACCTTTTGTTGATTGGCTTTTGTAGGTTGCGGACGCAAGACGCATATCAAACTGAGGTCTGTTAAGAAATTGTAATTATTTGTTAATTATTACTTGAGCATAGCGTTAATTATTATTATAAATATGAGTGAATAATTATTTGTAACTTTAATTCCTCTCTCAATAAGCATTATCTGTGTTAATTATTTCTATCCGCCGCAAGGAGCGCAGCCATTCATGAGAGCGATTTGTATCGTATTTTTATCTGTGTTTCTTACGAAAGAATCAAAGATTTGCTTGATGAAAATTAGTCTAAGTAGTGCACAATATAAAAGTAAAGTTTAATAAGCATTACTTCAAATACTTATCCTGTTAAAAGGAAATTTGCTCCAACAGTAGAAAGTCGCTATAAATTGTCTGCCGCCATCTTAACAATTATCTTAGCGGCAAATTCAAATTACGCAGCTCTGCAGACATAAATGCCGAAGGTAATAAATATGTGTAAAAATAAATGTGCACCGTTGGTCCCGAACTCATTTTAATGAAAATAATTTGAATCAGATTGGTTCTTTAAAAACAGTGCTCATAGCCCGATCCATATAACAGACTTTTTCTTGCTGATGTATGGAGCAGAAATTAATTACGCACGAGTTGCTAAGAATATTGTTTCAGGTAACATCCGTCAGTGTTGTACGCGGCTGATATTCGGTGGTTTTAATGATCATTTTGCTGAAGATAACTGTTTCCATCATAATCAATAGTTGTATAGAATCTGTTGTATGAACTGTGATTTAGTGACACTTACACATCTTACAGACAACACTTTAACACAACGTAAACTTGGATTTCTTTAGCAACTTGACCAAATCTTTAGCCGCGAGAAAAAATTATTTTGTAATTACTCACTGTAATGAAATAACATTATCATTGTCATTTACAAATTAGTTAAATACCAAACCACTGAATAACACAGCGAACGCCACACTACTGACCTTACCTTTCCTCATTTCCTCGGTTAACAAACTTAATAAACCACTGTTTCAGAATTTTCTCGCAGTTGTCTGTACAAGATTCAGTGAGGTGACATTTTGTAAACTCCGCTGTGCTTTGGCAAAAGTAGCAAATTTTAACATGGCAACAAAAGAAATGTGTCGGTTTTACTCAAAATTCACCACTTGTGACACTTCACTGAAAGTTACAAGTGATGAACAAATCAGGCGAAAATAAACTGCTGCATTTTCAGCGAAATTCTTTTTAGGTACTAAGCAATGCAGAGACGACAGATATTTCTGAATGGTCACCGTGCAAGTGTGGGTGTGGAGGGGCTCCACTTAATATTTACAAAAAATGTGAGACTCCGTTTAGAAATGTGCTTCCCGTCCAGCGCTCGGCTTTTGCCCTACAAAGCCTGCCCCTAACCCAAACTGCTACCGCTCTCCCCACCTGTGCCTTGCGTACTGCGCATCTACCGGTCACGGTATTTTGCGCGGACTCTACTCAGAAGGTGTCCATGAACAACCTCTGAAAACTTTTTGACAGTGGAGTTGTGGTTCACAGTGTATATTGTAAACATTATCATACAACACTCTCTAGAGGTGTGCCTATAGGTATTTACCTCTGAAGATTTCTCCCTGTTCAGAATGACAGGCTTTCTCCCATGTATGAGGAACAGCCCAGTCCAGCCACAAAACTGGTCTAATATTCTCTAATCTTAAATTTTGTTCATTAAGCGAAGTTGGGGAACCTCATAAAATATTGCTTCATAATCGTGGTTCGACTTTGGCATGAATCACAGCAAGATTCTCGCGATACTGTTCAGCCGCCACTGTAATCACAGCATTTTTAGACATCACCATTGTTGATAACAATGGATAGAACGGCTACTGTGCGAATACGGAGCGGAGTAGGATACTAACCACGTCTTGATCGTCTGGTCTGCAATCTCAAGAAACGACTTGTTTACTGCAGAGCCTAGGAAAGTGAGGACAACAATTACCCTATAGTGCGAAAATTTTGTAAGCAACAAATGGTGTGGCAGTTTTGAAGTTGATACGACACGGGCTTCTTGTAGCTATATTCGAGAATTAACATGCACGAAGTTGGTCTTAGATGTACTTTAAATTACAGTAGGCTAGTGAACGCACCGTGTGTTGTCGGCGGATGTGACTTCGCATAATGGGCACTTGATGGCTTGGCAGAACAAGGAGCCTCAGCTTGTAACTCTGTTTTTGACGATTATAGGCTCAGCTAGTATTGTACCAAACCATTGAGTTTTAATATATGAGTTCACTGATAATGACGTGAACTGCTGCCGCTGGCTCCTATCGTTTAGTTATGATGGTTCAAATGGTTCAAATGGCTCTGAGCACTATGGGACTCAACTGCTGTGGTCATCAGTCCCCTAGAACTTAGAACTACTTAAACCTAACTAACCTAAGAACATCACACACATCCATGCCCGAGGCAGGATTCGAACCTGCGACCGTAGCAGTCGCACGGTTCTTGACTGCGCGCGTAGAACCGCGAGACCACCGCGGCTGGCGTTTGGTTATGACTTTCTGTTTGCATACGCCGGATTCGTCAAGACTTCCAATCTTCTCAGTGTTTTGTTACGTTTCAAACCATGTTTCCTGCACTTTATAAACCACAGATTATGAGCTGCACCTTTCTAGAATCTCCCAGTAAACCGCAGTCGACCATTCACCTTCCCTACAACCAGCCTTACTTTTTCGTTGCATTTCAGGTCGCTTTGCAACGTTACACCTAGATATTTATTCAGTGTGTCTGTTTCAAACAGTAAACCACTAATATTGTATTCGAACATTACGGCATTGTTTTTCTTACTCATGTGCATTAACTTACATTTTTCCGAATTTACAGCAAGCTGTGGTTCACCACACCAAACAGAAAATCTATCCAAGTCATCTTGTATCCTTCTACAGTCACTCAAAGATGAAACTTTCCAGTACTTTTATAGTGTCATCAGCAAACAACCGCAGGTTGGTGCTCGCCCTTTCCGTCGGAGAGCGGTCCTATCGAACTTCCTACCACATTACCTCGGATAGGAAAAGGATCGGGAAGGAAATCGGCCGTATCATTTTCAAAAGGAATCATCCCAGCATTCACCTTGATCAGTTTGACGTAACCATGAAAAAACCTACCTCCGGATGATCCCACGTGGATCCCGTTCCCCGCCAATGTCTCAAGCACTGCACCATCTCTTTTGGGAGCGTGCAAGTTAAATCTTCGAAGGAAACACTTTTGAATTCTCGACATCCAGAAACAGATGGCCCCAGTATGCCAGTATAGATAGTTTTTGAGAGGGGCATATGGGGCCTGAAGACGACATGTTGAATTGCCGAAACCAGTAGCTCAAAAATGGTTCAAATGGCTCTGAGCACTATGGGACTCAACTGCTGTGGTCATTAGTCCCCTAGAACTTAGAACTACTTAAACCTAACTAACCTAAGGACATCACACACATCCATGTCCGAGGCAGGAATCGAACCTGCGACCATAGCAGTCGCACGGTTCCGGACTGCGCGCCTAGAACCGCGAGACCACCGCGGCTGGCGAAACCAGTAGCGAAAAATAAAATAACTTCTTAATTTGCATGGTTGTTTGGTGAATTTCTTTGTTACTTAAGATATATTTTAAATTGAATAGTAAAGCTGCGAAATCCAAAAGACTGATTCCCGATTAGAAACTACGATTCATTTACCAGTAAAATATAGATGGGAACTTTACTAGCGGACAGCTTCACTGTTTTTAATGGACAGACGTAACAAACAACTGCAATAGCATGAATCCTTCAGCGCTGCTTCGTTTGTCGTCTCCTACGTGTAACGAACGATTCCATGGTAAATGCGCCAGAGATTTACAACAGTCCATTAGATTCTTATACCGTAGCCCGTTACGGAATCACTGAAGGCGATCGTCCGTAATGCTGCGTCTATCCTTCTCTCTGTCTCTCATCGACAATGAAGTCTTTGGAATTAGCTGTGGCTGACTTCTGAACGCAGTTACGTGAGCTCTCGTCCTCAGTTGGTCTATCTAACCTTTACGAATTCACCTGGGCTGATACAACTACGCCAAGGAGTATTTTCTCTTATCACTGTGTTCACCAGTTGTCTCACTACACATGCAAATGAAAACATATTTCTCATTACTTTTTGTTAAGTAATAATCGACCACGTTATATGGTCGATTATTTTTTAAACTTACTTGAGTCGTCTCCAAAGACATTCTCCCAAAGACATTCACTGTGGAGAGCAGAATGTAATCGTTGTATTATGGCTCCAACGATGAGACAGATCCGTCAGTATTGGTTGGTGTGTGGCCTCTGGTCATCGACGACGAGTCCCGCTGCGCGCGCAACCAATGGGGAGTGTACTGTGGAGTGGGCCGGCTTGCAGGCGAGGTGGACGAGACGAGACAGTGTTTGGACTCTGCAGGTGCCGGCAGCGGGTCAGTGGTGTGTCAAGGTAGGCACGTGGATCGAGGGTCACCGTCGTGGATAAGGAAGACGGGAAGTGGTTGTCGACTACGCTGGACGGATATACGGTATGTCGACCTAGGAACTTTTGAGGAATTGTTATCATTCGAACAGAGGTTTCCGTGTTCTAAGTCCCGCCAAAGGAAGAGCTCATGTTGAAAATCGCGGTAGAACTTTGTTTCGTACGCTTTTCTATTAGAGGTGTGACAGGATATTGAGGAAGCCGCTAACCGAAAGACTCTTGGTGAGTTGTTACCAGGTGTTCAAAGTGTGTGTGTGTGTGGGGGGGGGGGGGGGGGGGGCTTCAGTCTAGAGACTGGTTTGATGCAGCTCTCCATGCTACTCTATTCTGTGCAAGCTTCTTCATCTCCCAGTACCTACTGCAACCTACATCATTCTGAATCTGTGTAGTGTATTCATCTCTTGGTCTCCCTCTACGATTTTTACCCTCCACGCTGCCCTCCAGTACTAAATTTGTGATCCCTTGATGCCTCAGAATATGCCTTACCAACCGATCCTTCTTCTAGTCAAAGTGTGCCACAAATTTCCGTTCTCTCCAATTCTGTTCAATACCTCCTCATTAGTTATGTGACCTACCCATCTAATTTTCAGCATTCTTCTGTAGCACCACATTTCGAAAGCTTCTATTCTCTTCTTGTCTACACTATTTATCGTCCACGTTTCACTTCCACACATGGCTACACTCCATATAAATACTTTCAGAAATATCTTCCTGACACTTAAATCTATACTCGAAGTTAACAAATTTCTCTTCTTCGGAAACGCTTACCTTCTCATTGCCAGTCTACATTTTATATCCTCTCTACTTCGACCATCATCAGTTATTTTGCTCCCCAAATAGCAAAATTCATTTACTACTTCAAACGTCTCATTTCCAATCTAATTCCCGCAGCATCACCTGAATTATTTCGACTACATTCCATTATCCTCGTTTTGCTTTTGTTGATGTTCATCTTATATCCTCCTTTCAAGACACTGTCCATTCCTATCTTCTGGTAAACCTTCCGGGATGTAAGGTCGTGGTCCATGAAACTCTTCAGCTCCTAACGTTTCGTCCAGAGCTGCGCTGGACATCTTCAGAGGGCTGTTTCTCCTCCAGTGAGTCTTGCCGACTGACGGGTCGGACGTCTGATAGCGACTTATATATCGAGTAAAGTGGGCGTGGCCAGAGTTACACATGATATGAAGAGATAATCTTTGTCAGAGATAAAACTTAACTATCCATCGTAATCTCGTCTCAGAAAAAACTGTCTAGCAATTCTGTAGTGCTACTGTACAAATATCACTAAGTTTCATGGTCTCTTCTTTCCGATTAAAATTATCCCTATGTTAATATTTTTCAATTGCTTCTCTACAAAGCCGTGGGTAATAGTTCGTCGTCGTAGATAAAATTTTTGTTTCGGAAAACTTCACTTGATGATTTCCTGACTGAAAAGCGTGTTCTGCTATAGCCGATTTGTCTATTTTTCCTGATCGGCAAAGACTTCTGTGTTCTTTTAACCGTGTATTTGCGCTTCTCTTCGTTCTTCCAATATAAACTTTACCACATGTACACGGAATTTTATATACGCCACTGGCTGATAGAGGAGCGCGTTTATCTTTTACAGACCGGAGAACATGACAAATTTTCTTCGTTGGTCTAAAAACAGGTCTAATATCATGTTTAATTAAAATCTTTCCAATCTGACCCGTTACTTTCTTTATAAAAGGGAGGGAGACTGTATTCTTCCATCGTTTTTCGGGCTTGTCCTTAGGCTTTCTGTTGTTTGGGTGCAGAATTCTGCTTACTTCTTTCTTTGAGTAGCCATTTTTCTCAAAAGCGTGCTTCAGATGTTTTAATTCGGCGTCTAGATACTCCGGCGTGCAAATCAGTCTGGCTCTGTCAACGAGACTTTTAATCACACCTCTCTTTTGTTGTGGATGGTGGTTAGAGTTTTTATGTAAGAATCTGTCTGTGTGCGTTATTTTTCTAAAAATCTGTTGTTTTAATCTTCCATCTGTCGGTCTCATAACTAAAACATCCAAAAACGGTATTTTGTTGTCATTTTCTCTCTACTTTCTTTCTAAACTGGATTCTTGGATTTATATTATTAAGGTAATCAAAAAATTCGTCTAAGGCTTCTCTACCATGTGGCCAAACCACAAATGTATCGTCTACATACCGATACCAGCGAGATGGTTTCTTATCTGCTTTTTCCAAAGCTGACTGTTCGAATTTCTCCATGTAGAAATTAGCTACTGCAGGACCCAATGGGTTACCCATTGCTACGCCATTAAGTTGCTCATAAAATTCATTATTCCACTGGAACTGACTGGAAGTAAGACAATGTCTGAAAAGAGCAGTCAGATCTTCTCGAAAAATATCCGTTATAAAATCCATAACTTCGTTAACTGGAATCATAGTAAATAAAGATACTACATCAATATCTTCAGGAGTCAGAATTAAACCTTCAATTTTCTCTATAAAATGACGTGAGTCCTTCATATATGAGTCAGTTTTTCAAATATATGGTTGTAAACGAGTTGCTAGTTATCTTGCTATTACATACATAGGAGCTCTGGACGAAACGTTAGGAGCTGAAGAGTTTCATGGACCACGACTTTACATGCCGGAAGGTTTACCAGAAGATATGTCATCCGGTCGTGAAAGCCTTAATACTACTGTCCATTCCGTTCAGCTGCTCTTCCAGGTTCTTTGCTGTCTCTGACAGAATTACAACGTCATCGGCGAACCTCAAAGTTTTTGTTTCTTCTCCATGGATTTTAATACCTACTCCGAATTTTTCTTTTGTTTCCTTAACTGCTTGTTCAATATACAGATTGAATAACATCGGGGATAGGCTATAACGCTGTCTCACACCCTTCCCAACCACTGCTTCCCTTTCATGTCCCTCGACTCTTATAACTATCTTCTGGTTTCTGTACAAATTGTAAATATCGTTTCGCCCCCTGTATTTTACACCTGCCACCTTTAGAATTTCAAAGAGAGTATTCCAGTCAACATTGTCAAAAGCTTTCTCTAAGTCTACAAATGCTAGGAACGTAGGTTTGCCTTAATCTAGCTTCTATGATAAGTCGTAGGGTCAGTGTTGCCTCACGAGTTCCAATATTTCTATGGAATCCAAACTGATCTTCCCCGAGGTCGGCTTCTACCAGTTTTTCCATTCGTCTGTAGAGAATTCATGTTAGTATTTTGCAGCCGTGGCTTATTAAACTGATAGTTCGGTAATTTTCACTTCTGTCAACACCTGCTTTCTTTGAGATTGGAAATATTGTATTCCGCTTGAAGTCTGAAGGTATTTCTCCTGTCTCAAACATCTTGCTTACTAGATGCTAGAGTTTTGTTAGGCCTAGCTCTCCCAAGACTATCAGTAGTTCTAATGGGATGTTGTCTATTCCCGCAGCCTTGTTTCGACTTAGGTCTTTCTGTGCTCTGTCAAACTCTTCGCGCAGTGTCATGTTCAAACTAAATACCCCAAAAACGGAATCCAGATATTGGTGGTTCCGTTTATGCAAGTATTGAGAAATCGGACTGTTTGTACGTGGAGTGCATAGGAGCCTGAAGATGGCAGTAATGAGATGCCGAACCTGATCGTCTAAATAAAATAACTTCTCTAATACATACGGCTCTTTGGCGATTTTGCATCGTAAAAGCCTTGGAAATGTGTTTCAGGGAACTAATGCGTTTATTTACACAACATTCGATCGGATGACACCATGGCGAGCTGGCTTGTATCTTCGAGCTATTGCTACAAGCACTTTGTTGATACTGAGGTCAGAGGTGACATGAGTACTTTTGGGAACAGGCCAGTCAGAGGGGTGGGTAACTGTTAGTAATTATTTTTTCGTCTCAGATAGAATATCGTAAAAGTTATGGGACATACAAAAGAATAAATTAAAAAGCCATGTATGAAGTTGTAAAATGGTTCACTGTGTAACAACTGTCAAGCAGCAACTAGTGCTTGTTTTTAATTAAAGCCGTCTTATTTCACTAATTTTCCTCAAATTATGATTGTAAGTTTAAATTTCTTAATATAAAAACTCAAAAAATTGTAATTTCAAAAGTTTGGAAATTTTGTGCACATAGTGAGGTAATGGACATTACGAGTAAATATCAGTACATTTAACTGATAGGGAAAGATTTCTCATTTGTTTCTGTTTTAAAGAGCTACATTTAAGTGTTGGTGGTCAAAGAAGTCTGATATTACATAATGCCTTTAGCTGCTATTGAGAAGCTTTCTGAAAGTGTGTCTATCAAATATTGATTTAATGTATGATTGTCAATTGCCTTGGTAGAGCACTGAATGAGTGTTAAACTAATGTTTTTTGCGTTTTGGGCTACTCAGTGCCAATAAAGTGACAGTTTCTGTTGGCTTTCAGTATACCGCCAGTTGGATCCACACCTGTTGCGGAGGCTTATACGCAACAACGCTCGCTGAACGGTCGTTGAGGAGACCTGTTGGTAAGTCCATTGGTTCGTCAGGACGCTCAGTTGCTCCGCAGTTGACACGTCTGTTCGCCCATACACATCTCCGTCGGCTCGCGAATCGCATAAAAACTTAGCTGTTTCGGAAATTCTTTCATCACTTGACTCAGATAAATCGCACCTTTTCCGCATTACGACAACAACGACCGCCCCGATACGCTTAAATACTCTCCACCGCTAGTGCTGCCACCTAACGTGTGTGAGTACTGCGCACTGGAGTTGAGCAAGGCTGTGGACACATTCATGTGACTGGACCGTGTATGATATACCTTCCTTCCGAATAAAGAATCACTTTCCCTTCAACTTTTTCCTCAGAACTTCAGTTAAACAAACATCGCTCGGAACACTATACTCATATTCCCTGCATTCATGGACTTGGATGTCGACGTACACGTTCTATACATTGGGCTGTTTCGCTCAGTCGTCTTTACGTCCCGTGATTCAGTTGGACACACCAAACAGCAGCCTTAAGGTATATTTCAACTTGTTACCATTTTGCAAACACACTAACTCGTGAACGCTATACTGGAGCTCTTAGTTTGTGGTCGCTTCTGAAACGCATTTCCTGCCATTTCCAGATGATGTTTTCTATCCGATACCGTAACTACTGGCACCCAGTGTGTGTGACATTATGAGCGAACGACGTGTTCTGAGACACTGTGCATGAATTTTTCTTCGTATTTGCATGGTCTAACAATACCACCATTTGCAAAGTAGCCTATAAATCAGATTAATAATGTTGCTCACGCAGCATATGTTCGCTTTATCGGGCAACAACAAAGTTATTGACTGTGGATGGTATCGCCAGAATGGAAATAATGAAGTCACTGTAAAAAAGTCATTTTTTTATATTGAACTTCTTGTAAATTCACAAATACTTCTTAATTGTCACACCATCAAGAAAACAGTTTTGTATCAATCTTCATATATTTAATTTCCACTTTAACCAAACACAAGACTTGACTGTTCTTTTACAAAGTGAAATAACAACTTCTGCAAAGTGAAAAAAAGACTGATCTGTGCGCCTGTTATCCGGGCCGGCCGGTGTGACCGTGCGGTTCTAGGGGCTTCAGTCTGGAACCGCGTGACCGCTACGGTCACAGGTTCGAATCCTGCTTCGGGCATTGATGTGTGTGATGTCCTTAGGTTAGTTAGATTTAGGTAGTTTTAAGTTCTAGGGGACTGATGACCACAGATGTTAAGTCCCATAGTGCTCAGAGCCATTTGAACCATTTTTTGTTATACGGTTTTTGCGTAGTGAAGGTGTGAATCCTATTGAAATTCATCGACAAATGAATGTTCAGTACGGTGAAGCATGTTTGTCACAGCGGAAAGTCTACGTACGGAGTAGGAAATTCGCAAATTGTGTGACTCCAGTGGAAGGTGCTCCTCGTCCAGGTCAGGCACAACGAGTTGTGCCTCCACAGAACATAGCAGCAGTTGAAGCCATAGTGAAGGAAAACCGCATGGTGACACCGAATGACACTGCAGCATGTTTACAGATTAGTCATGGATGAGCACACCACAATGTGCATGATGTGCTCCAGGTTCACAGGTGCCAGAGCAGCTGACTCCTGAAATCAGAGAACGACGTGTTGATGCTTGTGAAGAACTTCTTTGGCGCTTTGAACGAGAAGTTGAAAGCTTCCTTGCAAGAATCATTACTGGGGACGAAACCTGGGTTCACGTCCACGAACCGGAAACGAAGAGAGCGAGCAAGGAATGGCGCTATTCCTCATCACCAAAACCAAAGAAGTTTCGAACAGAACCATCAGCAGGGAAGATTACGCTGAGTCTCTTTTGGGACGAAAAAGGCGTTATTTTGGAGCATTACATGCCTAGAGGAACCACTTCATCAGTGCAACATACACAGATCTCCTAAAAAAATCATCTGCGGCCTGCAGTCAAATCAAAGCGACGTGAACTGCTGTCAGAAGGTGTCCTTTTGAAACATGACAATTCAAGGTCCCACACTGCCCATACAAAAGTTGCAACAATCACAGACCTACATTTTGAGTGTCTTCTTCATCCACCATACTTACCAGACCTTGACCCAAGTGATTTCCATATGTTTGGACCACTCAGAAACGCAATGGGAGGAAAGAAGTTCCCTTCTGATGAAGAGGTACGCCACGCGGTGCATGAGTGGCTGCGCGGACTACCAAAAGAATTTTTTTCTAATGGAATTTATGCGCTTTGTAAGCGCTGGAGGACTTGCATTCAGCGTGGGGGAGATTATGTTGAACAGTGATACAGCTTTTTTCCACTTCTGCACAAGAAATAGACTACCAGCCATTAAAATTGCCACACCACGAAGATGACGTGCTACAGACGCGAAATTTAACCGACAGGAAGAAGATGCTGTAATATGCAAATGATTAGCTTTTCGGAGCATTCACACAAGGTTGGCGCCGGTCCGACACCTACAACGTGCTGATATGAGGAAAGTTTCCAACCGATTTCTCATACACAAACATCAGTTGACCGGCGTTGCCTGGTGAAACGTTTTTGTCATGCCTCGTGTCAGGAGGAGAAATGCTTAGAATCATGTTTCCGACTTTGATAAAGATCGGATGGTAGCCTATCGCGATTGCGGTTTATAATATCGCGATATTGCTGCTCGCGTTGGTCGAGATCTAATAACTGTTAGCATAATATGGTATCGTTGGGTTCAGGAGGGTAATACGGAACGCCGTGCTGGATCCCAACGGCCTCGTATCACTAGCAATCGAGATGACAGACATCTAATCCGTGTGGCTGTAACGGATCGTGCAGCCACGTCTCGATCCCTGAGTCAACAGATGGGGACATTTGCAAGACAACAACCATCTGCACGAACAGTTCGACGACGTTTTCAGCAGCATGGACTATCAGCTCGGAGACCATGGCTGCGGTTACCCTTGCGGTATCACAGACAGGAGCTGATGCGATGGTATCATCAACGACGAAACTGGGTGCACGAATGGTAAAACGTCATTTTTTCGGATGAATCCAGGTTCTGTTTACAGCATCATGATGGACGCATCCGTGTTTGGCGACATCGCGGTGAACGCACAGTGGAAGCGTGTATTCGTCATCGCCATATTGGCGTATCACCGGGCGTGATGGTATGGGGTGCCATTGGTTAAACGTCTCGGTCACCTCTTGTTCGGATTGATGGCACTTTGAACAGTAGACGTTACATTTCAGATGTGTTACGACCCGTGGCTCTACCCTTCTTTCGATCCCTGCGAAACACTACATTCAGAAGGATAATGCACGACCGCATGTTGCAGGTCCTGTACGGGCCTTTCTGGATACAGAAAATGTTCGACAGCTGCCCTGGCTAGCACATTCTCCAGTTCTCTCACCAACTGAAAACGTCTGGTCAATGGTGACCGAGCAACTGGCTCGCCACAATACGCCAGTCACTACTCTTGATGAACTGTGGTATCGTGTTGAAACTGCATGGGCAGCTGTACCTGTACACGCCATTCACGCTCTGTTTGACTCAATGCCCAGGACTATCAAGGCCGTTATTACGGACAGAGGTGGTGGTTCTGGGTACTAATCTCTCAGGGTCTATGCACCCAAATTGTGTGAAAATGTAATCACATGTCAGTCGTAGTATAATATATTTGTCCAATGAATACCCATTTATCATCTGCATTTCTTCTTGGTGTACCAATTTTAATGGCCAATAGCTTGATATTTAAAAAAAATTTAAGATTTTCATTTGACTCACCCTCGTATAAAGCAACGTCTCATGGCGTAACTGCATCGCTTAATTAAATAAAAACGAGAAAGTTTTTTGAGACTGAAGGTGGTGTTGTTATTCACGCTTCGAGTCATCAGTTGCGGTATATGGACGAAACTAAACAATATAAAAGATTCGAGGATCATTCCATCATTTCCTCCACAGGAAGAAGATGTGACGGGGGTAAGTGCTGTTTGCGTGTGCAAGATAGGCATGGCTGTAGTATCCTCGCTTGAGGGGACAGCATGGCCAGGTGCTTCTGGACAATTGCAGAGGAACGCCCGCCATTCCGCCAGTGCGCTAGTCCTCAAGCCAGCGATTTGCGCCGGCACATTAATTATGAACGCCACAGATGGCGCCGTAACGTTACCGCTAGACCGCAAGGCCGCGACGTGAATGAGAACCATGCTGCGGCCGGCTGCACGGCCTTCTCGGGGTCTCGGCACCCCGAGGCTCCTGAAATTACAATGCCACTCTCTCCAGGAAGTCACGCTCAGGCCCCAAACGCTTCGCAACGCAGCCCTGCAGACGTGCCGGAGATGATAGCCCGCTTGTTTGCACCTGCGCGTCTGTAGATTTTTCGTCGGAGACTCAGCAGTGTACTCCGTAATTTGAAAGTCTGTCGCTGCAAACACGACCTTCACGAAAGACGTTATTCAGGTGAAGAAAAGGACGATTCTAAATGTAAAGTGCGTAAATATTTGTCGAGTCAACAGAGTGCGTGAAATAAACTGTCTTGATCGCGACTTTATTTAGGCGAGTTTCAGGTTGGATATTTTATTCAAGAACGTACGAAAGTACGTTTTGATAAATTATGTCTTGAGCAGAACAGAATTTGCCTTTTTTCCCCTTACAGGCTTGTGCAATGGTGCACCAACGTTAGTTGGTTTCCTTTATTTTTATTTTCAGCCATAATGGCTATGTTTGTGGACCGTGACTGTGTGGGATAATTATTTATTTCAGGTTTCTTCTACCAGTCACTTTTTATTTTATTCTTAATCTAACATAATGCAATGCGTTTCGAACATTTTTGTTCATCTTCAGGCGTTTATACATACATAGAGAAATGTTACTTAAAATAAACAGTCTTAAACTAGATTAATCTAGAACACTTTATCCATTGTCTTTTACCGTAGCTGCTGGTGTGGAATTTGGGTTGAAGGAGGGGGGCTGTGTATGGCTAAAAGTCGAAATCAGTGATGTCTTCTGCTGGTTTTCTTCTTTGTGGTTGACTATGTATATCACAGCCTGTATAGTATTCAGATAGATTTGCATCAGTTATGTGTTACGAGAACAACAAAGAACAAAACCAGCAGAAGACATCACTGATTTCGATTTCTAGCCATACACTGCCCCCCTCCTTCAATCCAAATGCCACACCAGCAGCTACAGTAAAAACAATGGACAAAGTGTTCTAGATTAATCTAGTTTAAGACTGTTTATTGTCAAGTAACATTCCTCTATGTACATATGTATGTATAAACGCCTGAAGATGAACAAAACATGTTCGAAACCCGCTGCACTATGTTAGATTACGCATAAAATAAAAAGTGACTGGTAGCAGAAACTTGAAATAAATAATTCCTTTATTTTGTTGTTCAACAAAAAGTAGACATTACTAGATTAACATACACGATTCAGAATTGTGATCACCGTATTCAAGGTATGTACTGTAAAACCACATGTCAGTGTCTGTTTTCTGCAACGCAGCAGGTATTTTAATACATTTTGTCATATGCATCTAATGAATATACTGATCAGCTAGAACGTTATGACCATCCTAAAGGGCCGGTTTCTATTCCCGAATGGGTTGGAGATTTTCTCCGCTTAGGGACTGGGCGTTGTGTTCTAATCATCCTCATTTCATGCCCATCGACGCCCAAGTCGCCGAATTGACGTCAAATCGCAAGACTAGCACCCAGCGAACGGCCTACCCGACGGGAGTCCCTAGTCACACGGCATTTATTTATTTATCTAACAGCGATCAGCCAGAACGTTATGACCATCTATCTAATAGCCGATATGTCCACCTTTGGCACGGATAACAGCGGCGAGGAGTCGAGGCATGAAAGCAATGGGGCCTTGATAGGCTGCTGGGAAGAGTTAGAACGACATCTGCACACACAAGTCAACTAATTTCTGTAAATTCCGGGGAGAGGGTGATGAACTCTTGATGCCACAGTCAATCACGTCCCAGATGTGGCACATTAATTGGAACTCGGCATTGTGTGCCTCGAACCACTCCATCACACACCTGGCTTTGTGACATAAGGAATTACCTTGATGAAGAACGCCACTGCCACTGGCAAACACAGTGGTCATGAAGGGGTGTAAGGGTCTGCTACCAGTGCACAATACTTCTTGACCGTGAAGATGCCTTGCACGAGCTCCACTGGATCCATGAATGTCCATGCGAGTGTTCCCCAGAACATAATGGAGCTGTCGCCATCTTGTCTCCGTCCCGCAGTACAGGTGTCAAGGAGCTGTTCTGTTGGAAGATTATGGATTCGCGCCCTCCCTTCAGCGTGGTGAAGATGGTATCTGCATTCTTGAGACCATGCAACTGTCTGCCACTGCGCCACCATTCACTGTTGATGGTCACGTGCTGATGTCGTGGTGTTAACATTGGCACATGCATGGGTCATCGGCTGTGGGGACCCGTCATTAGGAGTGTTATATGCACTGTTTGTTCAGATACACTTGTACTCTGCCCAGCATTAAAGTCTGATGTTAGTTCTGCCACAATTTGCCGCCTGTCCTCTTTTACCAGTCTGCCGAGCCTACGACGTCCGACATCTGTAGTGAGGGGTGGCCGCCCATCCTGACAACGTCTGGATGTGATTTCACTTTGGTTTCGCCATGTGTTGAAGACACTTATCACAGCGTTCCTGGAACATCGGAGGTGTCGTGCAGGTTGTGAAATGCTGGTGCCGAGCCTCCAGGCTATCACAGTCTGCCCTCGGTCAAACTCAGATGGTTCGTGCGTTGTCCCCACTCTACATGTGCACAGTATGGTCCCTTATACGAAATGCACTGTGCGTGTCTCTGACCATCAGTCTATCCTCGTCAGGTGACGCTGCTGTCGCCCAGACAGGTTGCTATCGATGGTAGGTTGGTGGTCATAATGTTCTGACTGATCAGCATACATCATAAAAAGTGATTCAGTGGGTGTTACTATTACAGTTCAAAGAGGTTTGGCAACGTGGAAATCACAAAAAGTAAGTTAAAACAAATTATAAACACCATCACACGAATTTTACAAAATACATCATTAACGTGTCCTCTCAAACACAATAAGACCCATTTCTTCAATAACAATGAAAGTAACTATAAAACAAACCATAAACATAACTAACATAGCAGAGGTAACAACGGGGAAAACAAAGAAATAGTACTCTAAGATCAATAAGATTAAGAAACTGCAAAATAATCCAAACCAGTGTCTTTATTTTGAGCCCAATTTTGTTTCGTTCTGTACAAAGCACAAACTTACAGGAAATATTTATTAGTTTCAAATGGCAAACCATATCGCAATGTCAGCTGCATTGCGGAACAAAATCGTGTACTATTAAGGTAAATATTATACTTAAAGCTATCTGTATATGTTTAGCGAAACAAAATATAGTGACTTAGTTAATTATTTTCATGCTCCATGGATCATTTGTGCGATTAATAGTACTGAAGTGCAACGAGTCATTTTGATTCACTTCACAAATTAATTTTTTATGAATATGACTGCATGCTGACGATTTACATTTATTTTTGATGTAGTTGATTGTTAGTAGTTCCGATCTACCATCTTTCACACATTACAAAAATAGAAAGCTTTGTACGAAATGAAATAGTACTCTAAGATCAATAAGAACCTTTTTCAGTCTGGGTTCCAATTTACTTTACTGTCTACAGAAATTTTATTTCATAAGTTAAGTGATCAAAAATGTAGGTGGCAGTATTATACACTTCTTTTTGTGCTAAAGACAAACTTAATGTGAATTAATGGATGTCATTTGTCCTTCCGTTATTGTAATTATGTACATCATTGTTCCTTTCTAACTGCAGTGTATTATTTACAACAAACTTCATGAGGGAAGCAGTACTCAAATTAATTAACTCCTTAAATATATCTACAGGCTGATCGTCAGTGAACACTACATATTTTTACAGCACATTTTTGAGCGATGAACACTTCTTTCCTTAAAGATGAGTTACCCCAGAACTTTATTCCATATGACATTACTGAATGAAGAAATTCAATATATATCAACTTACTGATTTATCTCTCCCCAAGATTTGTAATGATTGTAAGTACAAATGTGGCTGAACTAGTTGATTTCCAACATGTGCTTCTTCCAGTTTTGATTCTCATCAATGTGGACACCAAAGAATTTTGAAGTTTCCACCCAATTTATTATTTCGTCGTGTGTTTCACTTATTATTGGTATAGTACCCCTAGATGTTCAGAACTGAATATGTTGTGTTTTTTTTGTTTTTTTTTTTTTAACAGAGTGCGTTTACTCACAGAGAACCACCCAATTTTACTTCTAAGAACACTATCTATCTTTCCTTCTGTTGCATTTGTGTCTTTGGATTTATTACAATATTAGCGTCACCTACAAAAATAACCAATTCTGCCTGTGTGTTTTAGATTCAAGGTCATTTACATAAACGATCAACAGTTGCAGGCCTAATATCGAATCTTGTGTAACCACATAAGCAATTTACCCCAGTTAGGAGAACCTCCCCTGTTTAATTATTAAGTATAGCTTCCTGCATTCTTTTGGTTAGCTGTGACGCTATCCATTGGTTGCCTATACCATCTGTTCCATAAAATCTTCACTCATCGAAGAGAATATTGTGATTCACGCAATCAAATGCTTTAGATACGTCACAGAAAATATCGACTGCTGCTATTTTGTTATTTAGTACTTGTAAAACTTGGTGAGTGATGTGTGGATAACTTTCTCAGTCAAGCAAGTCTTCTGACATGCAAACTGTAATTTAATGAGAATATTGTCTCTCTATGTTATCTCTCTGGAAAAATGCCTTGAATTAGAGGCAAATTACATATTTCAGGAAAGACAGAGATTATTCCATGGGAAAAAGTCTAGTATTCAGTTGTGAACACCATCACATCCAGTTGAACTTTTATTTTTAAGAGAACACATGTTATTGTTGTCTTCAGTCCTGAGACTGGTTTGATGCAGCTCTCCATGCTACTCTATCCTGTGCAAGCTGCTTCATCTCCCAGTACCTACTGCAACCTACATCCTTCTGAATCTGCTTAGCGTACTGATCTCTCGGTCTCCCTCTACGATTTTTACCCTCCACGCTGCCCTCCAATGCTAAATTTGTGATCCCTTGATGCCTCAAAACATGTCCTACCAACCGATCCCTTCTTCTAGTCAAGTTGTGCCACAAACTTCTCTTCTCCCCAATCCTATTCAATACCTCCTCATTAGTTACGTGATCTATCCACCTTATCTTCAGTATTCTTCTGTAGCACCACATTTCGAAAGCTTCTATTCTCTTCTTGTCCAAACTAGTTATCGTCCATGTTTCACTTCCATACATGGCTACACTCCAAACAAATGCTTTCAGAAACGACTTCCTGATACATAAATCTATATTTGATGTTAACAAATTTCTCTTCTTCAGAAACGCTTTCCTTGCCATTGCCAGTCTACATTTTATATCCTCTCTACTTCGACCATCATCAGTTATTTTACTTCCTAAATAGCAAAACTCCTTTACTACTTTAAGTGTCTCATTTCCTAATCTAATTCCCTCAGCATCACCCGATTTAATTTGACTACATTCCATTATCCTCGTTTTGCTTTTGTTAATGTTCATCTTATATCCTCCTTTCAAGACACTGTCCATTCCGTTCAACTGCTCTTCCAAGTCCTTTGCCGTCTCTGCCAGAATTACAATGTCATCGGCGAACCTCAAAGTTTTTACTTCGTCTCCATGAATTTTAATACCTACTCCAAATTTTTCTTTTGTTTCCTTTACTGCTTGCTCAATATACAGATTGAATAACATTGGGGAGAGGCTACAACCCTGTCTCACTCCTTTCCCAACCACTGCTTCCCTTTCATGCCCCTCGACTCTTATTACTGCCATCTGGTTTCTGTACAAATTATAAATAGCCTTCCGCTCCCTGTATTTTACCCCTGCCACCTTTAGAATTTGAAAAAGAGTATTCCAGTCAACATTGTCAAAAGCTTTCTCTAAGTCTACAAATGCTAGAAACGTAGGTTTGCCTTTTCTTAATCTTTCTTCTAAGATAAGTCGTAAGGTCAGTATTGCCTCACGTGTTCCAACATTTCGACGGAATCCAAACTGATCCTCCCCGAGGTCTGCATCTACCAGTTTTTCCATTCGTCTGTAAAGAATTCGCGTTAGTATTTTGCAGCCGTGGCTTATTAAACTGATAGTTCGGTAATTTTCACATCTGTCAGCACCTGCTTTCTTTGGGATTGTAATTATTATATTCTTCTTGAAGTCTGAGGGTATTTCGCCTGTCTCATACATCTTGCTCACCAGCTGGTAGAGTTTTGTCATGACTGGCTCTCCCAAGGCCGTCAGTAGTTCTAATGGAATGTTGTCTACTCCGGGGGCCTTGTTTCGACTCAGGTCTTTCAGTGCTCTGTCAAACTCTTCACGCAGTATTGTATCTCCCATTTCGTCTTCATCTACATCCTCTTCTATTTCCATAATATTGTCCTCAAGTACATCGCCCTTGTATAAACCTTCTATATACTCCTTCCACCTTTCTGCCTTCCCTTCTTTGCTTAGAACTGGGCTGCCATCTGAGCTCTTGATATTCATACACGTGGTTCTCTTCTCTCCAAAGGTCTCTTTAATTTTCCTGTAGGCAGTATCTATCTTACCCCTAGTGAGATAAGCTTCTACATCCTTACATTTGTCCTCTAGCCATCCCTGTTTAGCCATTTTGCACTTCCTGTCGATCTCATTTTTGAGACGTTTGTATTCCTTTTTGCCTGCTTCATTTACTGCATTTTTATATTTTCTCCTTTCATCAATTAAATTCAATATTTCTTCTGTTACCCAAGGATTTCTAGCAGCCCTCGTCTTTGTACCTACTTTATCCTCTGCTGCCTTCACTACTACATCCCTCAGAGCTACCCATTCTTCTTCTACTGTATTTCTTTCCCCTATTCCTGTCAATTGTTCCCTTATGCTCTCTCTGAAACTCTGTACAACCTCTGGTTCTTTCAGTTTATCCAGGTCCCATCTCTTTAATTTCTCACATTTTTGCAGTTTCTTCAGTTTTAATCTACAGGTCATAACCAATAGATTTTGGTCAGAGTCCACATCTGCCCCTGGAAATGTCTTACAACTTAAAACCTGGTTCCTAAATCTCTGTCTTACCATTATATAATCTATCTGATACCTTTTAGTATCTCCAGGGTTCTTCCACGTATACAACCTTCTTTCATGATTCTTAAACCAAGTGTTAGCTATGATTAAGTTGTGCTCTGTGCAAAATTCTACTAGGCGGCTTCCTCTTTCATTTCTTAGCCCCAATCCATATTCACCTACTATGTTTCCTTCTCTCCCTTTTCCTACACTCGAATTCCAGTCACCCATTACTATTAAATTTTCGTCTCCCTTCACTGTCTGAATAATTTCTTTTATTTCATCATACATTTCTTCAATTTCTTCATCATCTGCAGAGCTAGTTGACATATAAACTTGTACTACTGTAGTAGGTGTGGGCTTCGTATCTATCTTGGCCACAATAATGCGTTCACTATGCTGTTTGTAGTAGCTTACCCGCATTCCTATTTTCCTATTCATAATTAAACCTACTCCTGCATTACCCCTATTTGATTTTGTGTTTATAACCCTGTAGTCACCTGACCAGAAGTCTTGTTCCTCCTGCCACCGGACTTCACTAATTCCCACTATATCTAACTTTAACCTATCCATTTCCCTTTTTAAATTTTCTAACCTACCTGCCCGATTAAGGGATCTGACATTCCACGCTCCGATCCGTAGAACGCCAGTTTTCTTTCTCCTGATAACGACATCCTCCTGAGTAGTCCCCGCCCGGAGATCCGAATGGGGGACTATTTTACCTCCGGAATATTTTACCCAAGAGGATGCCATCATCATTTAATCATACAGTAAAGCTGCATGTCCTCGGGGAAAATTACGGCTGTAGTTTCCCCTTGCTTTCAGCCGTTCGCAGTACCAGCACAGCAAGGCCGTTTTGGTTAATGTTGCAAGGCCAGATCAGTCAATCATCCAGACTGTTGCCCCTGCAACTACTGAAAAGGCTGCTGCCCCTCTTCAGGAACCACACGTTTGTCTGGCCTCTCAACAGATACCCCTCCGTTGTGGTTGCACCTACGGTACGGCCATCTGTATCGCTGAGGCACGCAAGCCTCCCCACCAACGGCAAGGTCCATGGTTCATGGGGGGGAGAGAACACATACTTGTTTTAATTTCAGAAAGAGAAGTGGATGAGCCATCCTTCTGATTGAATTTTGTTTATGTTGCTGGTTTAACATATTGCTTTGATTTTTCTCTTGAACTGTCTGCCCCTATATTTTCTACTACATTTAAGAAATGATTGTCAAAGATACCTGTTACCTGTCTTCGATCATTTGTAGTCTTACATCTAAAATTTTAATGATGTTTTCCTGTTCTGTGGCTTGTTGTCCTGTCTGTTGTTTTACTACATTTCATACATTCAGAAATAATGTGCAAGTTTCTTGACTTTTATAAAGCTTTTTTAAATAATTTTGAGTACTTTTTGTAGCATGCAACTATTGCAGGATCCTTGCTTGTTCTTGTCAAATGATGCATTTTCTTTTCGCTTTCAGAAAATACTTTAATCCCTCTACTGAACCATGATTTTTACATGATTATCTAATGTGCTTTCTGGTTAGCTTATACGAAAAACTATTTTCGAATGATTATATGAACTTACTATTGAATAGATTACATTTTATATCAGCATTTGGTTCATTATGAATTTCATCCCAGATTATCTCTTGTTAACTACAGTTTAAAATGTTTTTGCTGGGATCATTAATTGTTCAAAGTGTTTTCCAGCGAGGAGTATCCATACTGTAAACCAGTATTTTATTTACCCTAACTAACTGTACATCATGATTATACGTTTATTTTATTGCTTTGAGCTTTATAAAAGAATTCCCATGTAATATTTACTTGTTTTTTGATGGTAAAATACAGGGAAACTCACTGATGCCGGTGAAACATCCCTATAATATATGTGGGTGAAGAAAAATCAAGGACCTGTGTATTGTTGTATGATGAATCTTTCATAACAAAATTTATTGTTAAAGCAAACAAAACGTGAGCTTTCATAAAGAAAAATCAGCTGAAGATAACTTGAAATTAGTCTCGTCTGCAAATTCTTGTTGCTATAAAGGATTCTGTTGCAGTACCATAAGCAACTGTTGATTGGTTTATTTGAACAATCGCGGCAGAGAATCCATTGTAAATCTTTAACGATCTTTTAAACTTCTGCTTTATTGTAATGTTGGCATTGAAGGAACATCTGTGTATCCGTAACCGCAAGATAACAGTGTATAAATCATACTGCACCGTCGATCGAACCATTAAGATATCTTTGAGGGAAGTGTTTTATATCCTGCTCATTATTTGTTTTGAGATAGGCTTGATGCTGTTTTTTCAATGTGTGATATTCTTAATAATCAGTGTAACTCACCTGTACCACAAGGAATGTTTATCATTGTCTAAGACAATTTTCGAGACTTAACAAACTAACCCCAACAGTGAAACCCTTTTTGAAGAAAATGGAGTTTGTCCTTCTTAGTAATCCTGTATGTTGGACTCACAATCTCTTTTCTCGAAATTCAAATACGTATACGGAGTGTTTCAGAATTCCTATTACAAGCTTCTAGCGATTGCAGAGGGGACTTAATGAATACAGCTGTGATAAGGAACCCTTGTCCTGAAACGTAGCATTTGGATATAAAATAAATTTGACGGTCAGATCACTTTGAAATCTCCCACTTCACTGCATGCACAGAAAATGAGGAGAGGGAGGCGTTGTCAATCCCAGTTTCTATTAACACATAACGCATCATTTATGTCCGACTACAACAACAGCGGCGAAGTACTAGTATACGTAGAAAAGGAACCTGGTGACGAATACTCGAAACATCGTCCAGCCATGTGCTCCTGTAGAGTACACGTCATAGTCCATTATTGCCGCTGTGTGTGTACCGTGAATTGGGAGATTTGAAAGTAATCTAATCTACAAACTTATTTTACATACAAACTGTACGTTTTTGGAAGGCATTCCTTATCAAAATTTTATTTATTAAATCCTATTTACAACCCGTACAAGCCTGTAGTAAGAATTGTGAAACACCCTGTATACTTTACTTACCTTTTTGGTTTTTTCGTCTTAACCTCGGTCATAATTGTTCTATAAACATAGTAATTGAGATTTCTGTGTTTTATACCTTAAACCATTTGGAACATTTACAACAAAAAAGATAACCTAAGTATCGTTAAAGCATAGAACCGTAGCCTGTTCGGTTTGTCAAACCACAAGAAATGAAGAAAAAGACGATCAGCACTTCAGCATTAATCCTGTTTTCGCAGGGTAGTAGACCTATAAATACCATATGACTGTCACCATATAAAATACTGGACAGTCAAGTTTAACTAAGAAATTAATTGGCTTTAGGGAAAACATATTTATGCGGTTTTGTTCTGAACATGATATTCCACTAAATGATTAGTATACTGTTTTATGTTGACTTGGCCACGTCAATTACTAAACATTGCCGCACTTGCATATCTTCCACACTGTACGTATATACAAAACAACGTACACATTCCGCGTCACTCCTCATAGCACATGGTAACGTTTATGCAGCAGCAACTGATTGATGTAATCTAATTTCGTACACGAGAATTAGATCCATAACTTAAGTTTATGTTTATTGCTATGTGTTACTAGATTTTTTTTTCAAAGTTAAAATCGAGTACTCCAGAAATTTTGCAGCTCTAGGAACAAAATATCGCCTGAAATCCGTTGATTTCTTTGTGGTAACAGGTTGATACGTATCGTAGCCCGACGTTTAGTTTAGGTTTAAGGTGGTAATTTGCTTGTGAAATGGTGAAGCCATCGAATGTGAATGCCACATAATGTTTGTGCTCGCAGATTGACTTGTAGCGTAGCTTAATACTTACGTTCGCGTCGTATTTAGTCGGTCGATGTCAGCCGAACCCCAATTATACCGCAGACATTGTAGTTGCTGAAATTGTAAACTCTTGTTGCCATAGAATGCTGAAGAACTACCATAAAAGCCCAGCGTGGTTAAAGGGTGGCAAATTTCGCAGACGATGACTTTATACTGCTGTAATTGTATTGATAGGAAAAAGTACTTTTAGGTGGCTATAGTCTGTTATTTAGAATCGCTGTGAATGAGGCGTACTTTTATTTGAAATGACGGAGTGTCGTAAATATTTTATTTCCTTTAAATAATTTTTCAATAGGTAGAGCGCTTTGGACTGTCAGAAAATTACGAGACTTTTTTGCTGCGCTGACCTTTTATTACAGGGTTATATACGAGTGGGAATATAGGTTATTAGTGCAAATACCAGAAGCGTAACTCATTTAACTTTTTTTCGAGTAGCAGAATTAAATGAGAACAACGGCAAAGTAGCCGACGAGTATCGTATTTTATTTTTGTTTTGGGATTACGATGCAGCAAGAACTAAGGCGCAAATGTTTAATGATTTTCAATGAGCTAGGCGTAACTCACAATCAATTTAATATCTTGATGCATCATGTTTACAAATAATCAATAAAACTATTACGCGAATGGTGTCAAAATTACAAAACTCGTCTAGATTGAAGGGGGAAACCAGATGGCGCTATTGTTGGCCTGCTAGATGGCGCTGCCATAGGTCAAACGGACATCAACTACATTTTTAAAAATAGGAACCCCAATTTTTATTACATATTCGTGTAGTACGTAAAGAAATATGAATGTTTTAGTTGGACCACTTTTTTCTCTTTGTGATAGATGGCGCTGTAATAGTTACAAACGTATAAGTACGTGGTATCACGTAACATTCCGCCAGTGCGGACGGTATTTGCTTCGCGATACATTACCCGTGTTAAAATGGACCGTTTACCAATTGCGGAAAAGTTCGATATCGTGTTGATGTATAGCTATTGTGATCAAAATGCCCAATGAGCGTGTGCTTTGTATGCTACTCGGTATCCTGGGCGACATCATCCAAGCGTCCGAACCGTTCACCGGATAGTTACGTTATTTAAGGAAACAGGAAGTGTTCAGTCACATGTGAAACGTCAACCACGACCTGCAAACAAATGATGATGCCCAAGCAGGTGTTTTAGCTGCTGTCGCGCCCAATCCGCACATCAGTAGCATACAAATTGCGCGAGAATCGGGAATCTCAAAAATGTCGGTGTTGAGAATGCTACATCAAAATAGATTGCACCCACACCATATTTCTATGCACCAGTAATTGCATGGCGACGACTATGAACGTCGTGTACAGTTCTGCCACTGGGATGATGACAGATTTTATGCACGCGTTCTATTTAGCGACGAAGCGTCATTCACCAACAGCGGTAACGTAAACCGGCATAATATGCACTACTGGGCAACGGAAACTCCACGATGGCTGCGACAAGTGGAACATCAGCGACCTTGGCGGGTTTAATGTATAGTGGGGCATTATGGGAGAAAGAATAATTGGCCCCCATTTTATCGATGGCAAGCTAAATGGTGCATTGTGTGCTGATTTCCTACGTAATGTTCTACCGATGTCACTACAAGATGTTTCACTGCATAAAAAAATGGCGATGTACTTCCAACATGATGGATGTCCGGCACATAGCTCGCATGCGATTGAAGTGGTACTGAATAGCATATTTCATGGCAGGTGGATTGGTCGTCGAAGCACCATGCCATGGCCCTCACGTTCACCGGATCTGACGTCCCCGGATTTCTTTCTGTGGGCAAAGTTGAAGGATATTTGCTATCGTGATCCACCGACAACGCCTGACAATATGCGTCAGCGCATTGTCAATGCATGTGCGAACATTACGGAAGGCGAACTACTCGCTGTTGAGAGGAATGTCATTACACGTATTGCCAAATGCATTGACGTTGACGGACATCATTTTGAGCATTTATTGCATTAATGTGGTATTTACAGGTAATCACGCTGTAACCGCATTCGTTCTGAGAAATGATACGTTCACAGAGGTATATGTGCCACATTGGAACAACTGAAATAAAATGTTCAAACGTACCTACGTTATGTAATTTAATTTAAAAAAACCTACCTGTTACCAACTGTTCGTCTAAAATTGTGAGCCCTATGTTTGTGACTACAGCGCCATCTATAACAAAGCGAAAAAAGTGGTCAAACTAAAACATTCATATTTCTTTACGTACTACACGAATATGTAATAAAAATGGGTGTTTCTATTTTAAAAAGCGCAGTTGATATCCGTTTGACCTATGGTAGCCACATCTAGCGGGCCAACCATAGCGCCTTCTGGTTTCCCCCTTCAAGCTAGACGAGTTTCGTTCTTTGTAGTTTTATCGTTTGACGCTTATTTCGTGAGATATTTGGACTGGTCACGATCAATGGACTATCCTGTACAATATGTACAAGTACTAAGAGGGAACAATAAGAGTGGAAGATCACGAACGTAGTACTTCAATTAAAAATGGTGTAAAACAGGGATGTAGTCTTTCAGCCCTGCATCTTGGTGCATCATGTTGGCAAATAATCAGTAAAACTGTTGCGCGGATGGTGTCAATTTGGTCTGAATTACGGGAGATTGTCGTCACAAATACTGAACTGGAAAACATAATCATGCATCGAAGAAGCAGTGACGGAAATAAAAAAAGGTTCAAAAGTTGGGTTAAAATTCAAGATGAAAGCATATCAATGACAAGATTCACTGATGACATTGCTATCTTCAGCAAAAGTGAAGAAGAATTACAGGACATGTTGAATATGATGAACAGTTTGATGAGTACAGAATATGAATTGTGAGTAAATCGAAGTAAGTCGAAAGTAAGGAGATTCTTCAGTGAGAACAGCGAGAGGCGTAAGATCAGAATTTGTGGTTACGAAATAAACGAATTTAAGGAGTTCTGCTAACTTAGAAACAAAATAAACCATGAATGACGAAGCAAGGACAATATAAAAAGCAGTTAAATACAGGCAAAGAGGGCATTTCTGACCGAGAGAAGATGGACAGTGGGAAAAGCGGAATGCAAGTGAATCGAAGCGCTTGGTATGTGGTGCTACAGAAGAATGTTACAAATCAGGTAACCTGACGAGGTAAGTTAAGAGGGGGTCTCCGCAGAATCAGCGAAGAAAGGGACCACCCAGAAGGAGAAGGGATATGATGACAGCACACTTGTTAAGACATTAGGGAATAACCTTCATGGTATTACAGGGAGCTGTAGAGGGTAAAAACTCCTGAGGAAGATAGGGATTTGAATACATCCGGCAAATAATTGAGGACGTAGGGTGCAAGAGACGAAAAGATAAGCGTAGGAGAGGAATTTCTGGCGGGACTCATGACTAAAGAAACTGTAAGTACAGGGTGCGTCAAAAAATGTATACGCACTTTGAAGCGTCATAGAAAATTTGTTTCCCGTTGTACAATGTTAAATTTCTGGAAATGGAAAGCTTAAAGTCCAACTGAAAAAATAAATGTACTTTGCAAATGTGATTAATGTTCAAACCGGTGGCCTTCAGCGTCAATACATTTCTGAGTACGAGTCACCACTCATTCCGTACATCGTACCAAAGTGTCCAATGAGATTTCTGCGCACACCACCTGAATCTCATTCCAAAGTGTGTCCAGGTTACTTGGTTTACGTTTGTGCACCTGATCTTTTACTGTGCCCCATAAGAAGAAATCCATTGGCGTGAGGTCTGGAGAGCGTGCATGAAACTCGATTGGTCCCCTGCGTCCTATCCACTGGCCTGGCACATTGTGATCCAGGTATGCTCGTACGACCCTATCATAGTACGCGGGGGCGCCATCTTGTAGGAAGTAAAAGTCATCATTACCGTATAATGCACGAATGGCAGATAGTATGGAGTCAGCAAGCATTGTTAGGTACGTTTCTCCAGTAACAGTACCCTCAAAGCGGAAAGGCCCCTTGGAGACAAACCACACCACACATTTACATCAGGCAAATTCACAGCCTTTTCAACCGTAATGTGAGGATTATCTTCAGCCCAGTACACACAATTGTGCCTATTGACAGTTCCATTGAGTTTGAATTGGGCTTCACCCGACCAAATTATGCTACCCATAAATCCCGGGTGACGTCTCACAATCTCGTGAACCCATTCACAAAATTCTAACGTTCGATCTGGGTCGTCGTTACTTAACTGTTGCACCAGCCTTGCAATGTACACACAAAACCTGCCTTTCTTCAGAATGCGTAGCACACTACTAGCAATTACATTACTCTCACGTGCCGCTTGCCTTGAACGCTGAAACAGCTCTAAGACCGCAGTTGTGGAATCATCACTTTATGCACTATATGCACATCACACACTGTTCCCTGAATTTCGAATTTGTCTCGTAGACGTGTAATTGTTAACCTTGAAGGTGGTTCTGTACCATACTCACTTCTCCACTGTCTTCGAACCGCAGCTACATTCCCAAACTTCCAGTACCACTTAATTATCTGCTTCCGTGCTTCAAAGCTCAAACGCATGTCCGCCATGTTGCAGTTACTTCCTTACTACTGCTGCCACCTGTTGAAGAAACATAACATTACTTTCTCATATATATTTAACCTTGTAGAACGGGAAATAAATTGTTTATGACAGTTCAAAGTGTGTATACATTTTTTTGACGCACCCTGTATTCCAAATTTTTTTTTAACATCCTGTACTCTGTACTATACCATATTGCGAATCGCTCCATTAACGACATTATACAGTTATTATTCCAGCACAGTACGCAAATTGAACTGGAAGAAACCTTAACACCTGCAGTTCACAGTCGTTTGCATTCTGCGGACGTAGATTCACGACATCCGCGCATTTTAAGTGCTTAAAGGAGCTCCAGCTCCAGCTCCCGTAGCTTTAAAAGAAATCTGCGCCCGGAGATTGCAAAGGAATCCGCTTCGTTTAAAGCGCAGGCGTTCCATATGCAAAGATAACTGATAAGTCCGGCAAAAGAAATAGACAGGGAAAATGTGTGCTGTCCATACGAATCGTGTCCTGCATCAATAAGCGAGCAGTATCCTCATAACTAATTCAGTCGATCTGTTCAGGCGCCAGTTCGTCGATTTGCTAATGTGCCGATATGTAGTTTTTCTCTTTTCTTTCTTATTTAGTTCGTTTGCGCACTTCCGGGAGCCAACTGCTGTGTGCCGTGCTTTAGTTCCTCACTGCTTCAGTATTCAGCAGTGCCTTATTCTTCTCTCTTGTTTGTTTTTTGCTTTCCAAATATCGGCATGGTTTATATCTGCGCGACTGTCCGGAACGGTAACGTGTAACCGATCAACGTATTCATTATTCTAAATACGTTGGCTCTCTGGTGTATTGCCGCGCCACCTCATAAAAATGGAAGAGTGCTGTGGGTTTGAACACTTTTCAGTCTTCCGCCCCTAGCCAGCCGTGTAGTAGCAGATTAATACATTTTCATTTTTCATTCTTAATCATGACACTTTTTCTGAAATTACCAAAAATACTACGGAAAATTAAGGTAACTCCAAATGTGAAAACATGCTACAAGATACGACATGGTAATGTACCTAGAAAAAAATATTCTATTGATACTTAAAATTGTTGCAATCGAGAAAACCTTGTCAATACTTTATGGCAGTCGACCGCTTGTTACATTATTAATATAGGCTACTACACACAAATAATCCCTAAGGAAATCAGATTACAAATGAAATACATTTTGAAGCTGAAGCTACTGTAAAACTAAAACAAATTTCCATCATTAAGACAGATACTTTGCATGAAGAAAATGAAGAGAGTGGAGCTATGTTATGTTAGATTGTAGATCGAAATAATTATCAAGATTACCTGTTTTCCACTCGGAAGAAAACATCTTGGAACATGGAAATCAAGTGTAAGTGGTGGTGTTAACCAAATAAACCATCCTCGTCATTCGTGGGTGTACGGCTCTGCAGGTGTCTAAACTGTGGTTCAGACCACTACGCTGAAAAAGCCGTAGTGAGAGAGTTTACTATAGGAAGAGGGAGCAAACTGAAAGATTCTGAAACGGTAAAAGAAAACCATATACAATTAAAGATGTTCTGACAGCAGCGAGGAAACAATAGGAAATCTAGATAGGTGTAACAGGCTCGAGAGAGTGGTAAGAGAGATACCAGAAGAAAAAGTTGGGATAAGAAGCAAAGAAAGAAAGGAATCGTTTGACGACGAACCCAGACTTACAGTAGAATATAAAAATGCAGCAAGATTGAAGATGGGACAGAGAGAGAGAGAGAAGAAGAAATGTAGACATATGTACAGTATTAAGCTATAGTGGTAATGGGATGTCTAGGAAAAAGAAAAAGATATGGCTGCTTTTTATTCACATGAGAACTTGGCATGAGGTCCAACGTAAAACTAACACGTTTCATAACAAAAAAATTGTTTAAGACCTGAAGATGACAACAAAGTCTGCCTACACCGGCTGTTTTAACTAAATAAATATTTATGCGATCATGGCTGTTGAATGTTTTTAGCAAGTAAAACAGATCTCTACTTCGATCTTCTCAGAATGGGAATATTCAATCGAATGGCCGGGTGTAGAACTTCAGAAGATAAGAAGGACTTAAGGAACCGAATGAAACACAATTCTATCATGCACGAGGAAAATGAGTTAAAACTACCAACCAATATAAAGCGCAAGTAAAAATAGAAATGTAAGATAATATGAGACGAATAAAGAAATATCGCAAAGATGGGAAAGATATTCTGGAAATGTGCTCAATATCAATTGACACCAGGTATCAAGAGGTTCACAAGAATAGTCGGAGAATATACAGGAAAGAGGAGAGGAAAGAGAAGCAGCAAAAAGACCAACGTTGCAAGAGAGGTGTAATCGATGACATATCAAAAATTGACAAATATTAAACATGTAACACGTCAGCCTCGGTTGCAAATAGAAACAAATCCTTACGCATGTTTCAGCCAAAATAATTTGGCCTTCTTCAGAAGCCAGTGACACTAAACTATTGCACGCCTGAGTTTGGCCATGTCAAGTACAAAACTGTTGCACCGTAGTAACCAGTCACAAATCTACATTACTTGGGCTGAAGAGAAACAACAGGCCCCACTGCGCGAACGAGTTCTGTAGGACGCGAGATCTGCGCCGGAACTAATCACAGCGAGCAGCTAAGTACCGAGCATCCCTGATGGTAATCAAAATATCCACGGGTGTACTGCCGGTCCAACGGGCACAATATTTCGGCGATCAAACATGTCGCCATCATCAGGTGAACTGACGGACTGAGTCCGTCAGTTCACCTGATGATGGCGACATGTTTGATCGCCGAAATATTGTGCCCGTTGGACACTATAGACCGGCAGTACACCCGTGGATATTTTGATTATCAAATACGCCGGGAGAAACTCAAGAATCACATCCCTGATGGTGTTTCTTGCGCATGCGCTCGTGGAAATATTGGTACATAAAAGTATATTAAAGTGTGCAAATGTAACTTTCACTTTTTGTTATGACTGTGGCGTTACAATTTAGTAAGAAATCACTCTTTGAATTTTGGCCAGGGCTGGGTTGATGAGAGGGGTTGGGTTGATTTGGGGGAAGAGACCAAACTGCGAGGTCATCGGTCACATTGGATTAGGGAAGGAAGTCGGCCGTGCCCTTTCAAAGGAACCATCCCGGCATTTTACTGAAGTGATTTGGGGAAATCACGGAAAACCTAAATCGGGATGGCCAGATGCGGGATTGAACCGTCGTCCTCCCGAATGCGAGTCCAGTGTGCTAACCACTGCGCCACCTCACTCGGTGATTGGTGAGTTATCTGTACTGAAAACTAAAGCATTTCGTATGGTCTTACCACATCAACATCCTACCTTTGCGAAATCGAACTTTCTGCATTGGCTGCTTTGGAGAGAAAATATAGTTCTCAACTAAACATAGAAGAAAAACACAGAGTGTCTATTTCTAATATCAAAAACTGTTTTGAAAATCTTTGCTGTGCAAGCGAGACTCGAGAGAATAACTAATGATTACAAGACTTGTTTTTAATTTAGTATTGAAAAGTTAATTATTAAATGTATTAAGCAGTACCGATTCAGTTCTATTTAAAGGTGCATTGTATCAGTGTTAATGCGAATTTTAATTTTTTGTTGCGTCAGGGTGTATTTAGATTTTGTTTTACTTCACTAATTTAATCGATTTTGAATTCTGTTTTTTCTTTTTTTGTTTCAGTAAGTTATAATTTATTTCTTCTTTAGTACTAACTCTATTCGCGACAGATTTTGCAGACAGTATCCATATATACTACTGAATACACCTCAAAAAAAAAAAAGTTTAAATGGCTCTGAGCACTATGGGGCTTAACATCTGAGGTCATCAGTCCCCTAGAACTTAGAACTACTTAAACCTATCTAACCTAAGAGCATCACACTCATCCAAGCCCGAAGCAGGATTCGAACCTGCGACCGTAGCGGTCGCGCGGTTCCAGACTGAAGAGTCCAGAACTGCCCAGCCACTCCGGCCGGCAATACACCTCCAAAATTATATCATTGTAAGACACCTAGTTCAAGAGCTATGACATATAAACATTGAGATGCGTGAAAAACTAGCTTCTGCTTAAAATGGAGCGCAGACTACCAGATTACTCATCCACTGTTATATAATGAAAGCACTAAGTAAAGTTCCAACAAACTTCAAACGTAATTTCAAACCTTTTCTATACTTATATGCTGAATGTCAAATATGTGAGACATTAATTCAGTTATAAAATAATCAAGACCACCTCTGTAGCTTTGCTCCTTTCGGTGCTGACGGACACGCCTTTGATTCTAAGTATCTCCTGAGATCTTTTTTCGAGGTAGGGGACTCTGGCACGAGGTCCACTGCCTCATGTGGCACCAAATGAGGAGTCGCTTGCACAAAGACGCAACGGTAACGCCGGGATTCATCTACAGCCAATAACGGCTAGAGGGATTAATGGCTTGCTGATCACATGTCCCTCGATCACAGATTGTTCCTCGTACTGCCCTGTAGTCAGCAGTTGGCCAATCCGTACAAGCTAAGGCCTAGTTCGTGCGTGGTGTTTACCTTCAAAATAATCAGACGTCTGAACTTGTTTTATACCTTTATACGTGGGAGTTTGATTCTGTAGCGAGTCGTGGATGTACTGGTTACTCTAGAATCTGGCATCTTGTATGCAGTTCCCTTTCCATATTGCAAACAAAAATCCGGCTTTCATAGCAAATAATATATTTCGTAAAAGACTTAATAAAGATTGTTTAAATTAGAGAAAAATTACAGATCAAATTCGTTTTCATCTTCATGTGTATTACGGTTCGCAGAAATGCTCGTAGAACATGCATTTTTTTAATACTTTTCCATTGACCAGGAACAGTATGTTGTCCTCAACGGCTGGTGTTCATAAGAGACAATGATATCGTCAGGAGTGCCCCAGGGAAGTGTGATAGGACCACTGTTGTTCTCTATATACCGGGTGATCAAAAAATCAGTATAAATTTGAAAAAGTAATAAACCACAGAATAATGTAGATAGAGAGGTAAAAACTGACACTAATGCTTGGAATGACATGGGGTTTCATTAGAACCAAAAAAAAAAAGTATTGCTAGGGCGCGTGAAAGATATGCTGCACGCGTCGTTTGGTGATGATCGTGTGCTCATCCGCCAGTTTCGTCATGCTTGGCCTCCCAGGTCCCCAGACCTCAGTCCGTGCGATTATTGGCTTTGGGGTTACCTGAAGTCGCGCGTGTATCGTGATCGACAGACATCTCTAGGGATGCTGAAAGACAACATCCGACGCCAATGCCTCACCATAACTCCGGACATGCTTTACAGTGCTGTTCACATTATTCCTCGACTACAGCTATTATTGAGTAATGATGGTGGACATATTGAGCATTTCCTGTAAAGACTATCATCTTTGCTTTGTCTTACTTTGTTATGCTAATTATTGCTATTCTGATCAGATGAAGCGCCATTGCTGGACATTTTTGAACTTTTGTATTTTTTTGGTTCTAATAGAACCCCATGTTATTCCAAGCATGTGTGTCAATTTGTACCTCTCTATCTACATTATTCCGTGATCTATTCAGTTTTCAAATTTATGCTGACATTTGGTCACCAGGTCAATAATTGATTTGGCAGACTGGGTGGGCACCAGTTTGCGGTTGTTTGTCGATGATGCCTTGGTGTACGGTAACATTGTGGGGCGGCGGGTGGAATAATTGTTATATGTTCCTATTATTTATTTAATGCTGTTGTTTCCCATTCTCAACACTGGCTCTCTAACTACAATATTGGCAAACAGAAAGTGATTAGCAAAGTCTGTAATTAGAATTCCTAGTGCCCACTTCATCTGAGAAATACATTTATAGCTACAGCTTATAGCTCTGAGGAATTAGGAGATTGTCTGGGATTCATAATCAAAAACCATTCTCTTTAAAATGTTCACTATATTCTGAAAGGCACAGACAAAAAAGTATCCACACAATCCAACTACCAGAGCAGTTCAGAGTCTAATGCGCTGATGCAACTATAACTGTTCAAATTAAATGTTTAAGGGAATGCTCGCCATAATTTGATGATAATGTTCATCAAACTCCACGCTAATAATGGTCCGCGGTGCGGACGGCTAAGGGAACGCCTGATCAAATCTGCTCTCCCGACTAGCTGCTGGGCTAGTAATGCACCACTTTAAGTTATCGAATAAATCATTGCTCCCTTTGCTGATGGCCGATGAAGCTTTCAATTTAAATGTGCAATCAGCACACAGGTAAGTAATCATAATGAAAGTCTGACGTGGCTAAGTCAAATATTTCGGGCGAGATAATTAATTTAATTACACTACACGCAGTAGACGATCTCTGAACTTGCCCTTTGGAGATACTCTACCGCTATAGTTTTATAGTTATTCAGTTGAAACTTTTCACTTCTTTATGATTATAGCGGATCTCCCTTTTGCTTAAATTTAAACATCCTAGCTTTATTTATTCGCCTACTTAATCTATCTTGCTTCCTTAATTTTTATGATAAAAACCAGAAAATCATGAATTTTAACTAAAATTTTAATTTGTGAGATCCAGAATACTGTTTCTACTAAATTATTATGCAAAAGGAATCTAAATATAAATTTTTAAGTTTCTAGCTCTTTTCTGTTGCGCCATTGATTTTTACAGAAAAATGTCCAAATTTCGAAAATGGTTAAATTTATATTCAACACATATTGATTTAGTATTACTCCTGACTTGCTAGAAACGTTTCAGGTTATTTACTTGATTTTTAAAATATTGCGCAACATTTATGACGTCAGAGCTAGTTACAGCGGACTGGCTGGCACACAATGGAAAGACTGATGTGAATTTTATAAGGCGTGAGTATGCTGCTTCCCTACAAGGTGTCGAAGTTGAATGACTATAGCAAGATACAAGACGACTTAGACCAAATCTTAGACCAAATTTACAGTTGATGTTATGAATGGCAGCTACCTCTAAATGTGGAAAAATCTAACTTAATAGGGATGAGTACGAAGAACAAACGTGTAACGTTTGGATGCAATATCACTAGTGTCCTGCCTGACACAGTCAAGTCGTTTAAATATCTGGGCGTAAGGTTGCAAAGCGATATGAGGTGGAACGAGCAGGTGAAGACTGTGGTAGGAAAGGCAGATGGTCGACTTTTGTTTATTGGAAGGAGTTAAGGAAGGAGTGGTTCACCTGTAGAGGTGACCGCATGTAGGACGCTGGTTCGACCTATTATTGAGTACTGCTCGAGTGTTTAGGATCCGTACCAGGTCGGATTGAAGGAAGACATTGAAGCAATTCAGAGACGGTCTGCTAGAGTTGCTACCGGTAGGTCCGAACAACACTTAAGTGTTACGGAAATTCCAGAGAAGAGGCGGCACTATTGACAAAATTTAGAGACCCGGCATTTGAAGGTGACTGCCGAACGATTCCACTGCTGCCAACATACACAAAGCATAAGGACCACGAACATAAGATACAAGAAATTAGGGCTCATACATCTACATATACATCTACACTTATACTCCGCAAGCCACCCAACGGTGTGTGGCGGAGGGCACTTTACGTGCCACTGTCATTACCTCCCCTTTCTGTTCCAGTCGCGTATGGTTCACGGGAAGAACGACTGTCGGAAAGCCTCCGTGCCCGTTCGAATCTCTCTAATTTTACATTCGTGATCTCCTCGGGAGGTATAAGCAGGGGGAAGCAATATATTCGATACCTCATCCAGAAACGCACGCTCTCGAAACCTGGCGAGCAAGCTACACCGCGTTGCAGAGCGCCTCTCTTGCAGAGTCTGCCACTTGAGTTTGCTAAACGTCTCTGTAACGCTATCACGGTTACCAAATAACCCTGTGACGAAACGCGCCGCTCTTCTTTGGATCTTCTCTATCTCCTCCGTCAACCCGATCTGGTACGGATCCCACACTGATGAGCAATACTCAAGTATAGGTCGAACGAGTGTTTTGTGAGCCACCTCCTTTGTTGATGGACTACATTTTCTAAGGACTCTCCCAATGAATCTCAACCTGGTACCCGCCTTAAAAAAAATAGTTCAAATGGCTCTGAGCCCTATGGGACTCAACTGCTATGGTCATTAGACCCCTAGAACTTAGAACTACTTAAACCTAACTAACCTAAGGACATCACATACATCCATGCCGGGGGCAGGATTCGAACCTGCGACCGTAGCAGTCACACGGTTCCGGACTGCGCGCCTAGAACCGCGAGACCACCGCGGCCGGCGGTACCCGCCTTACCAACAATTAATTTTATTTGATCATTCCACTTCAAATTGTTCCATACGCATACTCCAAGATATTTTACAGAAGTAATTGCTACCAGTGTTTGTTCCGCTATCATATAATCATACAATAAAGGGTCCTTCTTTCTATATATTCGCAATACATTACATTTGTCTTTGTTAAGGGTCAGTTGCCGTGGAGGCGTACAGACAGTCGTTCTTCTCTCGCTCTATTTGTGAGTCGAACAGTAGGGGAAATGTCAAGTAATGGTACAGGGTACCCTCCGCCACGCACCGCACGGTGGCTTGTATCTGTGTAGATGTAGAACAGTTTTCAAGCCAACAAGAGACATTAATAACAAAAAGATCGGCTTAAAATACTGCGAACTGAGACACGACAACAGTCACCTAACAGTGTGTCTTTATGTTGCTGAGACACATATTTTAAACAGAAAGGGAGGCACTGAAAGAATCCGCAAGAGAGAGCAAAAATTATATGTCTAAATTATACTGAAGAGGGAACGTACAGACTAGGGGTAAATAAAGAAACTGAAAAGTGTGCTAACATGTATTCGGTTATGAAAAATAACTGGCCAAACTTCTACGGGCATATTAAAAGAATGGACCAGATCAGAGTAACTAGACAGCTTGTGGAACTCTGCGAAAACTGCAGTGAAGTTGAAACTGAAACGGTAAAATAGATAGGTGCAGCAACACAGGATCTCAAGGAAGCAGAAATGACAGAATATGATGTGGCGGACAGAAAAATTCTCTGGCAGAAAATTCGCCACCGGACACTTGGTCGGCCAGAAAAACTCTAAAACACAGGAACGCAAAGAGCCCGTTCGGAGATAACTCTGATAATACATCGCGAGATCCATTAAGGCCCAAACTTGAATACAAATAATAAAACGAGCTGCTCGCGAAGAGTCACTCAAGTAAAAAATTACGCTCTCTCTCTCTCTATCTCTCTCTCTCTCTCTCTCTCTCTCTCTCTCTCTCTCCCGCTGTCTGAACTACGATATGTCACAAACAGAAGATACAGATGAACAGGTACATTCCGCCTGCGTCTCGAAGAGAATCTGAAGTTGGTGGTTAGTTGCACCACTGAAATGTCATATGACCTTTATTTTAGGATGCTTTGACAAACACAACATAAATAGTAGAGGAACCATAAAGTAATGCCTTTTCACATTAAATTCAGATTAATCGTCACAAGATTTTATTTTTAGTTAATAATGGAATTATCATTTTGTCATCTTCTGTGCAGATTTTCAATGCCGGAACGATAAAAATTGGTTTTTGAGCCAACTACCGGAAGATGGCATTTTGTACATTAGCCAGGTTTTCAGATTTTTTGTAAATTAGAAAATGCTGCAACGAACACCGTGCGCTTTTCAATTAGACTGATTTACTCGATCCTGTTGTTGACAGTAAAGGTCTGCATCCATAGTTTGTACAGGTTGCAGCACTTCAAAATGAGTGTCTCCGTGAATACTTCATCAGACACACAAAAGCGCCTTTTTGCGACGTAAACCTAGCTTAGCTGTACTTCGTGGCTATGCATTCGGAGAGCGCGAATGTCTTTTGTGTTCTGTATTATCATAGGAGACCCAAGTGTCATCGTCTGTGAACAAGCGATCAAAAATGCTTCTGTATTGTGCCGCTGAAGTAATAAGTTGCATTTGGTGGATCGGTCAGCTTCGTTTGTCGTTACAAACCTGCTGCAAATTTTCGTGGATAGTCGACCAAGGTTGCTTAGGGGTGTTTGACAGTTCCTTAATTGTCTGACATGGATTTGCTTCAACTTCCGGCCTTAACATATCGTTGTTAATATTACTGTTCTTCCTGGCCGATACGAGTCAGAAAGGTCAAAATTACCGGATTTGAACTTACAATACCACCTTTGGCATTTCCGAATGTCTAATGCACTTGGATAAACATCGCAAATTTTTTGGTAGAAACTGTTGCATTATTACCCCTGTGAAACTCAAAAGGCATACAATACTAGATATGTACCTCTTCTCGTATTGGGATGGCCATTTCACCAATAGCAAAAAACAACTTAAGATATAATTGTTTGCCGCCGCGGTGGTCTCGCGGTTCTAGGCGCGCAATCCGGAACCGTGCGACTGCTACGGTCGCAGGTTCGAATCCTGCCTCGGGCATGGGTGTGTGTGATGTCCTTAGGTTAGTTAGGTTTAAGTAGTTCTAAGTTCTAGGGGACTAATGACCACAGATGTTAAGTCCCATAGTGCTCAGAGCCATTTGAGCCATATAATTGTTTACGAGTAAACAAGCCACTGTAAACTTAGGCACGACTTTGAGTTTATAAATGACGACGAATATCGACAAGAGGAGAAACGAAATTATTTTATGGTCCCCTAATACCTAGGGCTCAACCCCGAAGAAAGCCAGTGACTCGAATGTTGCTGTAAAGGAAGCAAACCACGTATATCAGTTCCCTTATTTGCAATGCGTGTAGGTATAAATGACAGCCACATATTTATATATACAAGCCACATCGCAGTAAAATATGGAATAAATGTACTGATACACATTTGCAGCCCTACAGACCTCGTAAAAAGTAAATAATTAATTATTGTACAGTGACCTCTATTAGGCATTGATTTGCCGATCTGTTTTACAGGGTGATCAAAAAGTCAGTATAAATTTGAAAACTGAATAAATCGCGAAAATCACATAGATAGGGAGGTACAAATTGACACCCATGCTTGGAATGACATGGGGTTTTAATAGAACCAAAAACAAAAAATACAACATTTCAAAAAATGTCCGACAAATGGCGCTTCATCTGAGCAGAATAGAAATAATTAGCGTAACAAAGTAACACAAAACAAAGATGATGTTCTTTACAGGAACAAAACCTGAATCACGCATTTCCTCGAAGAAAAAAAGCCCGATAACGGTAAATGTGGTAAATCCAACCCATACCGTGACTTTCTCGTCGTGCAATGGAGTTTCCACAACAGTTCTAGGATTTTCGGTAACCCAAATTCTGCAGTTGTGGACGTTGACAGAACCTCGGAGCGTGAAATGAGCTTCGTCGGTCCACAACATGCTACTCAACCAATCATCATCTTCTGCCATCTTTTGAAACGCCCACACCGCAAATGCCCTCCGCTTCACTAAATCGCCAGGTAAAAGTTCATGATGCCGATGGATTTTGTACGAATAGCATCGGAGGGTACGCCTAAGTGCCAACCAAACAATAGTGTATGGAATGCCGGTGCGACGTGCGACTGCACGAGCGCTGACTTCCCTTTGCATAGACGAACCCGCTACAGTCTCCATTTCTTCCTGAACTGTCTCAGCAGCATTAGGCCTTGTGCTCGGTCGGCCACTACGGGGTCTATTGTCTAAACAACCCGTGGCTTCGAACTTCGAAATCATTCTCGCCACAGCTGCATTTGTCAATGGACCTTTACCCCTTCCTATGGCGATAGGATCGTAACGCTGAAGTTGCACATTCGCCGTTCTGATAATACAGCTACACTAAAAGCGCCTTTTCAGGTAACGTCAACATACTGCGACTGCTGGCGCATCTGATAATCTCGCTCTCTTTTTTTTCCTTTATTGTAATTTTATACCTGTACGTACAACAGGTTGGCTGGCAGCAGCATTCAACGCCGCTCTTAAGCTTTAGAGGAGACAATGATAAAGACAGAAAGAATACTCATATTGACATAATGGTGGGTAAAAAACAGTAGACATAGTATACAGAAACATGGAGCTGTTCACACTCGATGATAATCCACACTACAAACTGTTGACACGACGCACAAACATTGATGATTCCGATGGCACATGTGAACGACGGAGCGGAACGGTGAACACTAAACACAAAACACGACGGAACACACGAGAAACGGATGGCGATGACCTCCGGCGCGCGAATGTCCACGTAATGTTTGCAAGTCCGGGGACCTGCCAAGAGGGGAAGAAGGGTGAGGGGGAGGGGATTATCTCTCTCACTACAGCTCCAATTATACACGATTGTCATGCGCAGTCACTGACGTTTTGCTGTTAAGCGCCATCTGTAGAATTGTGAACCTTGTTTTTTTCGTAACAAAACCTCATGTCATTCCAAGCATGTGTCTCAATTTTTACCTCTCTATCTACATTATTAAGTTTTCAAATTTATACTGACTTTTTGATCACCCGGTATATCGCTGTGTACCCGAAGCGTTACATAGAATCAATCGCGACTCGTGCGTTTTGTGTGTGTGTGTGTGTGTGTGTGTGTGTGCATGTGCTGCTGAGGATGGATGTGCAAATTGGGCCGGAATACGAGCGTCGTACAAGTGAACCTCGACCATCAGTGTGTTTATCGCATTACGTTTCGTGTGCGTGAAACGAAGCCGTACCCTGAGAAGTAAGGCTTCTGCCTGGTGAAATTCTGCGCCGTACCCGTCTGCAGTGCGGCGACCATTAGGCATTGACCGAGCTGCTTCGTTTATGGTGTGCCATACTTTTACTGACGATGACATTTTCCATCGAGGTGGGTCGCTGATGTACGCGTTGTGTGTTTGCGCCATGGCCTTCCTTTTTTCCAACGCATGCGATGCAGAAGATGGCGGCCTTGTGCCGGAAATTGCATTTCAGGGATAGAATGCAGCTTAGGACATACACTACGAAATCATTCACGATTCTAAAAAAAATGGTTCAAATGGCTCTGAGCGCTATGGGATTTAACATCTGTGGTCATCAGTCTCCTAGAACTCAGAACTACTTAAACCTAACTAACCTAAGGACATCACACACAGCCATGCCCGAGGCAGGATTCGAACCTGCGACCGTAGCAGTCGCGCGGTTCCGGACTGAGCGCCTGAACCGCTAGACCACGGCGGCCCGCTCACGATTCTATTCAATATTCATTTTCATCGCAACAGTTTATTTCAACAGTAGCGCAATACCAGTAAGTAAAATGAAGCTTGTATATTACTTAGGATATTATTTTCTGTGAAAGATGTGTCCTACAAAATCTTTACCACAATTACTTACTATGTGAATAACAAATACACGCAGTTCGCCTGGACGCTATTATAACCTTCCCTTTTTATTTTTGCCAGCGGATTCAATTACTTTAATTTTTTTGTTGTCATGCTAGTTAAGTTCGTACTTTTTTGTGTTCTCTGCAGTGGAAATATGTAGCTAAGAATGAAAGTGATCCATCGAGCATTAACCGTAAACGTATCAAATAATTCTGTAGTTTGTAAAATGATTAAATAACATTGTGATTGGCTAAATGTTTTAACAACTGGAGAGCATGTGTGCATAAGTGAAATAAATAAAATTCCATTAGATAAGGTTAAAATTTTATTACGGGAATTCAAAACACATATTAGTAAAAAAGGAAAGTGCCCAGCACACAAAAGAACAAGCAAAAGTTGGGAAAGGCCAATAGAAGTATGCAGAGGCTCCATGCTCATATAAGTCTTCAGATATCTTAAGAGACCTTTGAGGAAACAGAAAACGTGCAAATCCTCTGATAGTATCCTATGGGAATTTCAGATTGACAGATTTTAATAACTAAAAAGAAATCATAAGGTGTTAAATATAGAAACAGATCACCATCTAACCACAATAAGAATGAAATTGATTCCACAAACAAGGATCCCAAGAGAAGGACATACGATTCATAAAAGTGATACTGCAACTCTTAAAGTGAAGAAACACGGATTTCAGAAACGGCCAGACTAAGAAGACTGGGATAAGCTTAGAACGAAATTAGTCAAAAAAAAACCTTGAAACACCGCCACTCAAAAGACACAAAAAGCTCAGATGGTGTCATGAACCGTGTGAGAAACCATTATTGCCAAGTAAACCGGCTGGGCAGGAATTATATTCCACCGAAAGAAGTGATGACTTTATTAGCCTTAAACAGCAAAGTTGTCGGACATCAGAAACCATAAATGCAATAAAATGAAGTTTGAAAGTAACCAGAAATTACTAAGTGAGGAAGATTTCCGAAAGAACAATACCAAGAACATCTATAAAACTTTTAAACAAAGCCCTCAACTTACCAAACACCTACGTACATCAAAAACAATAAAGCCCTAAACACTATACAGAAATTTCCGTCTTACCAGTGGCATATAAGATCCTTTCAAAAGCTTTGCAGGACAGACTGGAAAGCCAACTTGATCAAAAATCAAGAGTATGCCAAAGAGGGTGTGTGGAACAAATTTTCAGACTGAAATTTATAATCAGGTATAGAAGAATGAGAGCATTCATATAACATTTGTAGATTTCAGAAAGGCATATCATTCTATTGACAAAGATACGTTATTCAATACCTTAACAGAATATGGAGCTGACAACAAACCAGTTTCAATCATAAAAGGCACACAAACAATTACAAAATTCAAAATTAAATTTTTAGATGAAACATCCATGTCGTCCGCTTGTGCACTTGCACAAGAGTATTTGAACATTTATCGCCACTTTTTTTGGGATAATCAGTCTTCTGACTTGTCTGATGTGACTCGCCACGAATTCATCTCCTGTGCTAACCTTTTCATCTCAGAGTAGCACTTGCAACTTACGTCCTCAATTATTTGCTGGATGTGTCCCAATCACTATCTTCCTCTACAGTTTTTAACCTCTACAGCACTCTCTACTACCATGAAAGTCATTCCCTGATATCCTATTATCCTGTCCATCCCGTTGCCAGTGTTTTCCACACATTTATTTCCTCTTCGATTCACCGCAGAACTTCCCCATTCCTTACTTTATTACTCCAGCTATTTTAAACATTCGCATGTAGCACGACATCTGAAATGCTTCGATTCTCTTCTGTTCTGGTTTTCCCACAGTCCGTGTTTCTCTCCCATACAATGCTCTGCTCCAGACGTACATTCTCTGAAATTTCTTCCTCAAATTGAGGCCTATGTTTGATACTCATAGACTTCTCCTGACAAGGAATCCCCTTTTTGCCATTTCTAGTCTGCTTTTGATTCCTCCTTGCTCCGTCCGTCACTGGTTATTTTGCCGCCTAGGTATCAGAATTCCTTAACTTCATCTACTTCGTGACCATCAACCCTGATGTTAAGTTTCTCGCTGGTCTCATTTCTCCTACTTTTCATTACTTTCTTCTTTCTTCGATTTACTCACAATCCATATTCTGTACTCGTTAGATAGTTCGTTCCATTCAGCATATCAAGTAATTCTTGTTCACTTTCACTCAGGATAGCAATATCATCAGCGAATCGTATCATTGATATCCTTTCACTTTGCTTTTATTTCCATCTTTGCTTCTTCGATGTGCAGATTGAACAGTACATCCCTGTCTTACACCTTTTTCAATCCGACCGCTTCGATTTTAGTCGTCCTCTCTTATGATTCCGTCTTGGCTCTTGTACGTATTGTATATTACCCGTCGCCGGTAGGAGTGGCCGAGCGGTTCTAGGCGCTACAGTCTGGAACCGCGCGACCGCTACGGTCGCAGGTTCGAATCCTGCCTCGGGCATGGATGTGTGTGATGTCCTTTTAGTAGTTCTAAGTTCTAGGGGACTGATGACCTCAGCAGTTAAGTCCCATGCTGCTCAGAACCATTTATATTACCCGTCTCCCCCTATAAAAATAGCACGCCGTCTTCAGGCCACGAGTGGCCTACCTGGACCATTCGACCGCCGTGTCATCCTCCGTGGAGGATGCAGATAGGAGGGGCATGGGGTCAGCACACTGCTCTCCCGGCCGTTATGATGGTATTCTTGACCGAATCCGCTACTATTCGGTCGAGTAGCTCCTCAATTAGCATCGCGAGGCTGAGTGCACCCCGAAAAATGGCAACAGCGCATGGTAGCCTGGATGGTCACCCATCCAAATGCCGACCACGCCCAACAGTGCTTAACTTCGGTGATCTCACGGTAACCAGTGTAACCACTGCGGCAATGCCGTTGCCGCCTCCCCCTGTAGCTTACCCCAATTTTTCTCATAATTTCGAACATCTTGCACCATTTTACATTGTCGAACGCTTTTTCAGGTCGACAGATCCTATGAACTTGTCTTGATTTTCTTTAGACTTGTTTTCGTTATCAACCGCAAGGTCAGAATTGTCTCTCTCGTGCCTTTACCTTTTCTAAACCCAAACTGATCGTCATCTAACGCATCCTCAATTTTCTTTTCCTTTTTTCTGTATATTGTTCTTGTCAGCAACTTGGATGCATGAGCTGTTAAAGCTGATTGTACGATAATTCTCGCACTTATCAGCTCCTGTAGTCTCCGGAATTGTCTGTATGATAGTTTTCCGGAAGTCCGATGGTATGTCGCCAGACTCTTACATTCTACACATCAACGTGAATAGCCATTTTGTTGCCACTTTTCCCAATGATTTCAGAAATTCGATGGAATGTTATCTATCACTTCTGCCTTATTTGATATCATGTCGTCCAAAGCTCTCTTAAGTTCTGATTCTAATACTGAGTCCCCCATCTCTTCTAAACCGACTCCTGTTTCTTCTTCTATCACATAGGACAGATCTTCCCCTTCATAGAGGTCCTCAATGTACTTTTTCCACCTATCCGCTCTCTCCTCTGCATTTAACAGTGGAATTCCCGTTGCACTCTTAATGTTACCACCCTTGATTTTAATGTCAAAAAAATGGCTCTGAGCACTATGGGACTCAACGTCTGAGGTCATTAGTCCCCTATAACTTAGAACTAGTTAAACCTAACTAACCTAAGGACATCACACACATCCATGCCCGAGGCAGGATTCGAACCTGCGACCGTACTGGTCTCGAGGTTCCAGACTGCAGCGCCTAGAACCGCACGGCTACTCCGGCCGGCTTTTAACGTCACCGAAGGTTGTTTGTCAAACCTTCCAAAATCATTTCTTAGCTTCCCTGCATTTCCTATTTATTTCATTCCTCAGCGACTCGTATTTCTGAATTGCCCTCAACATTTTTGTACTTCCTTTTTTCATCGATCAATTGAAGGAATTTTTCTGTTATCCTCGGTTTCTTCACAGTTACTTTCTTTGTACCTATGTGTTTCTTTCCAGTGTCTGTGATTGGCGACTGTATCTGTAGCCTTAGAGAACTTCAAGCGTGTCTCGTCATCCGTTTGTACTATTGTATCTTACTTCTTTGCGTATTGATTCTTCCTGACGAATCTCTTGAACTTCAACCTACTCTTCATCGCTACTACATTATGATATGACTCTATAACTGCTCCTAAGTAAGCCTTACAATCCAATATCTAATATCGGAGTCTCTGTCTGACTATGACTTAATCTAACTGAAATCTTCCCGTATCAGCTGGTCTTTTCCAAGTATACCTCCACCTCTTGTGATTCTTGAACAGTGTATCTGCTATTATTAGTTGAAATTTATTGCAGAACTCAATTAGTATTTCTCCTCTGTTACTCCTTGACCCAAACATATATTCTGTTGTAACCTTTTCTTCCACTCCTTCCCCTACATCTGCATTCCAGTCGCCCATGACTATTAGAATTTATCTCGCTTTATGTTCTGTATTATCCTTTCATTATCCTCATATACTGTTCCTGTCTCTTCGGCTTGCGATGTCGGCATGTATACCTGAACTATCGTTGTCGGTGTTGGTTTGCTGTCGATTCTGACAGGAACAACCCTACCACTGAACTATCCACTGTAACACCGTCTTTGCCCTACCTTCCTATTCATAATGAGCCCTACTCCCGTTATACCATATTCTGCCGCAGTCGATATTACCCTACACTCATCTGACCTGAAATCCTTGTCTTCTTTTCATTGCACTTCACGGACCCCTACTACATCTAGATTGCTTTGCATTTCCCTTTCTAGATTTTCTAGCGTCCCTACCACTACCAAGCTCCTAACATTCCACGCCCCGACTCGTAGAAGGTCATCCTTTCGTTGATTATACAATCTTTTCCTCATGGTCACCTCCTCCTTGGCAGCCCCTTCCGGAGATCCGAATGGAGGGCTATTCCGCGATCTTTTGCCAATGGAGAGGTCATCATGATACTTTTTAAATTACAGGCGACATGTCCTGTCGATATACGTTATAGTGTCTTTAACGCAGTGCTTTCCATTGCCTTCCACAACCTCATGCCGTTGGTCATTGCTGAATCTTCCGCCTTTAGGGCCAGTTTTCCAGCTCAAAGACAAGAGAGTGCCTTGAACCTCTGTCCGCTCCTCTGCCCTCTTTGACAAGGCCGCTGGCAGAATGAACGGGATTTCTTACGCCGGAAGTCATCAGCCGCCAATGCTGATTATTAATCAAAATTTAAGCAGTGGCGAATTTCAAACCCGGGGCCGAGGACGTTTTCATTAACATCCTAACATGCCTACATTCGATTAGATGTAAGGTGAAACAGTTGTAGACGCATATATTCCATTGGATGGCAGCTCTTCTTGCTTTGGACCTTATGGTTTATCAGGACAATGCACAAATGCTGCAGTTTTAAAAGTATTTGGGCCTGGCTGATTTCCTCACAAACAATGCTTTACTGTCCCGAAGCTCAGATCCAGCAGAGATAAAATAGAATTTTTAATAATTTTATTTAGAAATACATAGCATATGAGAATAAGATTCTTTCTTTGCGCATCTGTCTTCATATTTACTAAATCCAATTAAAATTCTACGCTGTAACATAAATACACATCAGTAACAAGGCTAAGGTCAATAAAATAATATCCGTGATTTTTGTAATGCTCCAGAATACAAGATTTTTTACGTCTCCATACACAAAATGGCGACTTAATCGTGAGTAACAAATATTCGCGGCTTATCATCAGATTGTCATCAGACAGTTATTAGTCGGATTATACGAGACATCCAAGACACATGAAAACACAAAAAAGGTATTCCAAACAATAAGACATGATTCTAGACCGTCTGTAGAAAAAGAAATCTTGATACATTCGTCCACCAATATGCATTGAAATCGCCATTTCAGGAAACATGTCAGCGTGGATGGATTAAGAACCACTTCGATAGACATTAAATCTGATACTCATCAGACGATTGTCTCCATGTTTAAACAAATGACTGTTTAAGATGCTAATCAGCGTATTTCACGTACGATGGCTTGTTGCTCTTGTAGCGTGCCAGTGGCATAATTGAATTGGACGAGTTACGACGAACCGTGCCAAGACGTCCGTTAAAACCGTAGCTCCAACTGTCACTGCAGTCTGTGGCCGCTCATGGCTCTCCCTTCTATCACTGTACTAAAATTTGCGACTGCACGAATTCCCCTATTCGACATTTTCTGGACTTCTTTGACTGGACTATTTAGACTGGCTTGTGAACAAGATCTGCTGACGGCCACAAGGTAACGGCAGTGCATCTGCGGACCACATATTGTTTCTCGACATAAAGACGGCACCTGGATGTTCATGATGAAGAGGTTTATCCTGAAAGGCTCAGCTCTTCTGAACAAGCATGGCTGCATTTATGGGCGTACGTGAACTCTCAGTGTTCTGGAAATCATCATTAGTTACATGAAGAGCCTCTGTATGGAGTGAAAACGAAAACTGGTGTGCAATTTTGAAACACGAATTATTGGACAGATCTTTTTTCACCAGACCGTTACTTCTCATAGGTGTATCGACAGCGTATCGTCACTTTTTTTTCAGAAAACTAACAAATAATTCAAAGACCTACAGTTATTACTCGCAGGACAATGTGAAACGTCCACTTTGAAAAATTATACGTGACTGTGCTTAAACTGACACACAATATTTTTAGCGCAACGCAATCTGACTTTCAAAACTCCCTACAAAAGGATGGCCCTGACTAACATTAACCTATACGTTTCACAAATCACTTACCTCACAAAAATCTTGGTTACTCGAACTACTGCAATACAGCGAGCGCCACTACTGCCAGCTAAATAAAAGATTCAAACTACTGAAGGCACTAAGTACTGATAGGCATAGTTAGCAAATGAAAGATTTTAATAGAGAACAAACAATGTATTTACCTTAATAGTCATAATATATATATCAATTCATGACACCAATTCTTACAAATTTCAAAACTCCGCCATCACTCTCCCCACGTCCACCACTGCTGGCGGCTCACCTCCAACTGCGCAACGCTACGCGCTGTTAGCATCCAGCTGCCGCTGCCCAACACTACAATGGCAGACAACAATGCAAACCAGCCACAGACTGCACACGGCACAGCCAGTGATTTTCATACAGAGCGCTACGTGGCGGCGGCGTTACCAATAAAAAAACCTAAACAGCCTACTTACAAATGCAACAGCACACGCCATCCACATGTCTGTGAATTTCTAAGGGACCAAATTGCTGAGGTCATCGGTCCCTAGACTTACAAACTACTTTAACTTATGCTAAGAATAACACATACACGCATGCCCGGGGGAGGACTCGAACTTCAGACAGGAGCGGCCGCGCAATCTGTGACATGGCGCCTCAAACCGAGCGGCCATAGACCACCAACGCTTTTATGACAGTGGTACAAGGCGGTATTTGTGTTACGCACCGACAAAATGTAGCGTTTCTAAAACTCGAGGTCAATAAACAATTAAATTATGAGCCCCCTTCCATTACACCTGAAATCCAAACAAAAAAAAATGGTTCTGAGCACTATGGGACTTAACTTCTGAGGCCATCAGTCCCCTAGAACTTAGAACTACTTTAACCTAACTAATCTAAGGACATCACACACATCCATGCCCGAGGCAGGATTCGAACCTGCGACCGTAGCAGTCCCGCGGTTCTGGACTGCAGCGCCTACAACCGCAGGACCACCGCAGCCGGCCTGAAATCCATATTATGGATTTTATGGACAGTTTATAACGAGTTAAAGCGGCTGCAGTCCATTCCGGGAATTTGCTTCCACGTATCAAGTAATAAATCAAAACATGTCTGTGTGTAACTGCGCAAACACAGTTCACTAAAACAATCGCAGTATCACCAGGCATCGGTCATGTGTTCACGGTGTTGCAACCCCAACTTTGATAGTGAATTATAAAATTAAAATACTGGAGTCTAATGAGCTAGCTCAACATCAGCTCACTCAGAATTACCTCTGACGTCTCTTAAAAATCTATATATGGACATGCGTCTCCCCACCAGTTTAAGGGATGTGAGGTCGCTAACACGAAGTCTAGGTATGTACTGTATTTCATGGTAGAATTTAGTTGCCTGATAGCTAGCACTGTTTTAACTCACATTAGTTTTTACATAAAAGACTTTGACCTCTGTATAATAAATGTATCGTAATGTATAGTTGCGTGATAGCCATAATGTTGGAGCCAACTATTCTTTCAAAACTTCGTTCCCTCATCTTAAAGAAAAATTTTTAAATGTAATTTTTACGAAATTTAAAACAATCGTAAAATGATGTGTAAAATATCCTACCTTAAATGATATTTTGTGCAGATTCCACTACTGGTCTTATATTTCGCGATAGTGTTCAGAAATTAATATTGCGATTAATATTTCATTAATGTTAGTTCACGTGATGCGTTTAGGTTACAGTAATATGTGTGAAACACCTTTTGTTCTCTAGCATCAGTTGAGTGAACGTTACTTTTGAAAACAGTTGTTTAACTGAATTTTAATATTCCATTGTAAATTCTGTCGGTATTTGGCACTAGTATGGAATTAGCCAACTGTATAGGCCCCCGATGAAACATGTTATCCTATTATGATCTGTAGTCTTTATGGATCCTTCTTTCATGGTAGCAAAACATGTACTGATAAATTCGAATGATTTCACATTCGAAATATGGAGTTCTTACATGAATCCTAAACTAAAATTTCAGAAGGTCATTATGACATTTATGCAATCAGAAAACATTTAGGAATGCATTACAGTTATAAACATCTCTTACGCATAAAAAAGAATTTAGGGAATATCAGTTTACACTATGATCAAACAGTCTGATGTTATTTGTCTCATCGACATTGTTTTAACAATCGATTGTCGTCTATGAAAATATGTCACGAAATGCAGCCCAGCGTTATCACAAAAAAGGAGCGTTTTCTGTAGTAACCTCTTCATAATGCCCAAACTGCAGTAATCAGTTGACGTGCTGAAGTCCAGCCGCTGTATCTCTATTGGTCAGAAGACGCGCTCCCGATTTGAGTTCGCCTGTGTACAGTGCGTGAGCAGATGCTACTGAAACACCAGTACCCTGGTCAGTCAAGAAGAAAAGAGGTGTAGTGGCAAATTTTTGTACAGTAGTAGGACGGAGTGCCATGAACAACATATTAAAAGTCCTGACCGCTCGGGTGTGCAGGACCAGGCGATTAAAATTTACTCTTTTACGTTTTTGCGGAATAACTCGAAATCCACGCCCTCTATCGAGAACGTGTCGCAGTAGTAAAGTTGAGAGTTGGCAATACTCTCTTAGGATTTAAAGGTTGGCTACAGCGCGCATACACAGGCTCTGGAATCTAAGATATTGTTGTCGCGCCTCGCAGCGCACGGATTAACTAGTGGCAGTTTGGAAGCCAGTATAGGAGCCCGCCTGCTGTGGTGCGCACGTGTGTTGGGCGAGGGGTCGTCGTCGAGCTGCCGTGTCCGCCAGCAGCGACACAGGATTTGGCATTGAGCTGATATTTTTTTATAATTTGCTGCGCGTTTATGAATTTAAAGAAAAGGGTTTGTGTATGTGCGTAGCATCAGACGGTAATTTTGATAATGATAGGAGTTGGATTCTTAAGGGAAACCATTGTTAGCCGAATAGATTAAGTATTAATTTTTGTCACTGATTTCTTTTGTAATTGTCAGGGAATTGTTTCACTATATATTTAATTGACAAGTATTTCAGTCTGTCTCAAGAGTTTGATTTATTTGTAATATTGCTTTAATGTCACTGGAGGCAGATTTACATACGAAGCGATTGTTCAAAGAGCTTCTAGCGTTTTGTTAACTGAATGAGAAAGAATCGCTTTCAGAATATATTTTTTGAAGAAAGGAATTACTTGTTTGGGTTATCATTTATCGAGTTTAGATTTGACCAAACCCTTTCTCTTGAAGTATATGTTGTTGTAGTAAGTAGCAGCAGCCGTAGCAACAGCATGAGCCGCCATGCAAAACATGCATTGCACTCAGCATGAATAATAGATTTTTTATGCTTTTCTTGAATAATGGAATGCAGCAGACCGAGCTGTGGCAGCAGAAAGACCAAGTAAGTTATTTGTTGCGCACAGGACCAATTAAAAAAAAAGTTTAGGCGATCTCTGTAATAGTAAAGTTAACAAGAGTACAAGCACGAGGTTTTCAGTAGAAAACACGAGATAAGAAGATAGATCTCGCGACTTTCGAAGTATACTAAACTAAATGGCCTACAAAACAGCTTTTGTCTGTGAGCAATAGTTAACGCGATGCTGGTGATTGAAGTATTGCAGATTATTAAAAATATCGCTTTAATGGTATGAAATTAATGTTTATTGTTAAATCAGGTGGGTTACGACCAGATATTAAATGTCTGTAACACACGTAAGTGCAGTAGCGCTGTGTTAAGAGATAAATTGTGTTCTGCGGATGGGACGAGTTGGAAAAGCGGGGCTGGGGTGCATGCAAGGTGGAAGCGTGAAGGAAAGCAGTGTCTACATCTACATCTACATGGTTACTCTGCAATTCACACTCAAATGCCTGGCAGAGTGTTCATCGCACGACTTTCATACTACTTCTCTAAAATTCCTCTCGTGAATGGCGCGTGGGAAAAAGGAACACCTAAACCTTTCCGATCGAGCTCTGAATTCTCTTATTTTATTGTACTGGTCATTTCTCCCTACGTAGATGGGTGTCAACAAAATATTTTCGCATTCGGAAGAGAAAGTTGGTGATTGAAATTTCGTACATAGATCTCGCCGCAAAGAAAACCGCCTTTGTTTCAGTGATTGCTACCACAACTCGCGTATCGTATCAGTGACACTCTCACCCCTATTGCGCGATAACACGAAACGGGCTGCCCTTCTTTGCACTTTTTCGATGTCGTCCGTCAGTCATACCTGGTAAGGATTCCACACCGCGCAGCAATATTCCAGCAGAGGACGGACAAGTGTAATGTAGGCTGTCTCTTTAGTGGGTTTGTCGCATCTTCTAAGTGTTCTGCCAACAAAGCGCAGTCTTTCTTTCGTCTACTCCACAATACTGCCTATGTGGTCTTTCCAATTTAAGTTGCTCCTAATTGTAACTCCTAGGTATTTAGCCGAATTGACAGCCCTTAGATTTGTGTGATTGATCGTGTACCCAAAATTTATCGGATTTCTTTTAGTACCCATGTGGATGACCTCGCACTTTTCTTTGTTTAGTGCCAATTGCCACTTTTCGCACCATACAGAAATTCTCTCTAGATCATTTTGTAATTGGAATTGATCGTCTGATGACTTTACTAGACGCTGCAAATAATCTAAAGGGGCTGCTCAGATTATCACCTTACATCATGTATGTAAATCAGGAACAGTAGAGGGCCTATGACACTACCTTGCAGAACGCCAGATATCTCTTCTGTTCTACTCGACGCTTTACCTTATATCACTATGAACTGTGACCTCTCTGAGAGGAAATTACGAAACCAGTCACACAACTGGGACGATACTCCATATGCACGCAATTTGATTAACAGTCGCTTATGAGGAACGGTATGAACTTCCCTGCTGTGGGAGTCGTGCCTCCTAGTACTCTGTCCCTGCCTGCTCACCACTTTCCGTCCAGTCCTCTTATGTGAGCAGACAAAAAAGCTTCACTGTGTTTCTGTGCATACAGTAGAGATATTTTTCATTTTGTTGAGTGAGTACTTACTTGCAGTTCTTAAGTGCATTATTACGTTACCTGTGTAACGTTAGTGGGAAGGGATACATGGATTGGTAAATGCAAGTCACTTGAGCTGGGACAGCTGAAGGTTACAGAAACAAAAAACACGATAGTGCTCATGCGACTTGCAGAGCTTACACCAGAATTGCCTCAGTTAAAAGATTTCTGATAGATGCTTTCTCAGCGGAACAGACTTCAACATTCTGCTTTGAGCTGAAATGAAATTTGATTTTAAAATTGTCTGTTTTTTTTGCGGAATCTTTTACATTTAATTTCCTGATAAACACAAGGAAAGAATCACGATTACAGTGAAAAATGTAGAGTTTTCGCTCTTTAGTCACGACGATACACTTATAGTTACTATACGGGAGAGGAACTTGCCCTAATTTGACCTCCGACAAACTCTCTTAATGTACGACATAGTAATAAGCATGTCTGGCGTACGGAAACAACTGAAAGACTTGAAAAACAAATATGTTGCCAGGTCCGGTTGGGATCCCAATTCGGTTTTACGAAGAGTACTTCTACTGCACTGGCCCTTTACCTAGCTTGAATTTATCGCGAATCTCTCGCCCAGCGCAACATCTCAAGCGACTGGAGAAAAAGCGCAATGACGCCAGTATATAAGGACGGTAAAAGGACGGATCAGACAAATTATAGACAAATATCCCTAACATTGGTTTTCCGCAGAATCCATACACGTATTCTCAGTCCGAATATAATAATTTTTCGTGAGATCGAGAGTTTATGTCCACGAATCAGCATTGTTTTAGAAAGCATTGCTCCTGCTAAACTCACCTTGCCCCGTTTCTCACATGATACACTGCGAACTATGGATGAAGAGCAACAGCAGATTCCATATTTCTATGTTGCTGGAAAGCATTTGACACGGTGCCCCATTGCAGGCTGTTAACGAAGGTGTGGGCATATGGAACAGGCTGACAGATACGTGACTGGTCAAAGACTTTTCAAGTTATAGAACCCAACATGCGAGTGTTTATGAGAGGCATCTAGAGTGACCCAGGGAAGTGTGGTAGGAGCGCTGTTCTCTGTATACATAAATGATTTGGCGGACAGGGTGAGCAACAGTCTGCGGTTGTTTGATCATGGTGATGTAGTGTATCGTAAGGTATCGAAGTTGAGTGACTATAAGAGGATACAAGATGACTGAGACCAAATTTGTAGTTGATGTGATGAATGGCACCTAGGTCTAAATGTAGGAAAATGTAAATTAATGCGGATGAGTAGGAAAAACAAACACGTTATGTTCGGATACAGCATGAGTAATTTCTTGATTGACACGTTCACGTTGTTTAAACATCTGGGCGTAACGCTGCAAAGCGATATCAAATGGAACGAGGGTGCCAGGACTGTGGTAGGGAAGGCGAATGGTCGACTTCGGTTTATTGGGAGAATTTTAGGAAAGTGTGATTCCTCTGTAAAGGAGGCCGCATATAGGACTCTCGTACGGCCTTGAGTACCGCTCGAGTTCTGGCGCCGGCCGCTGTGGCCGAGCGGTTCTAGGCGCTTGAGTCTGGAACCACGCGGCTACTACGGTCGCAGGTTCGAATCCTGCCTCGGTCATGGATGTGTGTGATGTCTTTAGGTTAGATAGGTTTAAGTAGTTCAAAGTCTAGGGGACTAATGACCTCAGATGTTACGTCCCATAGTACTTATAGCCATTTGAACTTTTTTTTTTGTCTGGTATCCGTGCCTGGTCGGATTGATGGAAAACATCGAAGTAATTCAGAGGCGGGCTGCTATACTTGTTTCGGTGGGTTCGAACAATGCGTAAGTGTTACGGAGATGCTTCGGGAACTCCGGTGGGAGGGGACGGTCTTTTTCAAGGAACTTTATGGAGAAAATTTAGAAAACCGTATTTGTAGCTGACTGCCGACCGGATCTACTGCTGCCAACTACATTTCACTTAAGGACTACGAAGACAATATATGAGAAATTACGGCTCACACGGAGCCATGTACATAGTCGTTCTTCTCTCGCTCTGTTTGCGAATGGAACAGGATAGGAAATGACCAGTAGTGGTCAGCCGCGAGCCGTATGGTGCCTTGCGTAGTACTGATTTAGATATAGGAAGTATGAATGGGGGACACAATCCGAATACTTAATCTGTTGGGGATCTAACGCTGCATACAAAAACTGTCACACGGATTGGTATAAAAACTTCTTTATAGATACAGCATCTACATCGACAAAAAGAGGGTGCTCTGAGGATGAATTGGTTTCTGCATCAGTGGAGTACATATCCAACTAGGTAGATGGAAATGATGATAACTAATTCACCTTGGACGAGATGTCGCAGCATGTTCCAGAAACAATACCTCATATAAAGACAGTCAAGGACAGAATGACAGAGACATATAGGGACCGCATTGTTTTAGCAGAATTCGTACCAGAAAAGCTGTTGTGTACTTAAGTATTGCTAGTGAAACAACTTGAATTGTGTGTGGTATTTTTCAAAATGCCAAGACGATCTGGAAAAACAGGAGGGAATCGCAAAAGTACACTACTGGCCATTAAAATTGCTACACCACTAAGAAATGCAGATGATAAACGGGTATTCATTGGACAAATATATTATACTAGAACTGACATGTGGTTTCATTTTCACGCAATTTGAAAGCATAGATCCTGATAAATCAGTACCCAGAACAACCACTTCTGGCCGTAATAACGGCCTCAATACGCCTGGGCATTGAGTCAAACAGAGCTTCGGTGGAGTGTACAGTTACAGCTGCCCATGTAGCTTCAACACGATACCACAGTTCATCAACAGTAGTGACTAGTGTATTGTGACGAGCCAGTTGCTCGGCCACCATTGACCAGACGTTTTCAATTGGTGAGAGATCTAGAGAATGTGCTGGCCAGGACAGCAGTCGAACATTTTCTGTATCCAGAAAGGCCCGTACAAGACCTGCAACATGCGGTCGTGCATTATCCTGCTGAATGTAGGGTTTCGCAGGGATCGAATGAAGGGTAGAGCCACGGGTCGTAACACATCTGAAATGTAAAGTCCACTGTTCAAAGTGCCGTCAATGCGAACAAGAGGTGACCGAGACGTGTAACCAGTGGCACCCCATACCATCGCCCCCGGTGATACGCCAGTATGGCGATGACGAATACACGCTTCCAGTGTGAGTTCACCGCGATGTCGTCAAACACGGATGCGACCACCATGATGCTGTAACCAGAACCTGGATTCATCCGAAAAAATGACGTTTCGCCATTCGTGCACCCAGGTTTGTCGTTGAGTACAGCATCGCAGGCGCTCCTGTCTGTGATGGAGCCTCAAGGGTAACCGCAGCCATGGTCTCCGAGCTGATAGTCCATGCTGCTGCAAACGTCGTCGAACTGTTCGTGCAGATTGTTGTTGTCTTGTAAAGGTCACCATCTGTTGACTAAGGGATCGAGACGTGGCTGCACGGTCCGTTACAGCCATGCGGATAAGATGCCTGTCATCTCGACTGGTACTGATGCCTGCGAGCGGCGCTACTGTTTTCCGCGAAGTGCCGTAGACAGCACTTGTGTCGTACATGAAACACCCTGTAGAAGAAGATGTAACTGTAGGTATGTGAGCATACAGCCAAAATTTACTTTCACAGCACTGCGTTTGGGCAAACAAGTGTCCGGAAGTGGCATGGTACTCAGTGATTCAGCTCCACCCTTTCAGGCTACATCTTCCTACAGATATCTAAAGTGATAACCATCGTAAATGTTAGATGCTGTGTAAATTTATTATCGTCAAGACACATGCTATATAGAATAAACAGGATACCGCTGAGCAAGACAAACTATGAAAAAGAAATGAGTAGCCATAGCTAGGAACAATGGGTATGACACACATGAATTTTACAGACTTAATAAAACACACACACACACAAATAAGAAACAAACACAACAAATGCAATGTATCCAGAATTTGGAATACTCACAAGCCCCAAACCCACAAATATACACAACATACACACTCAATGACAACACCACAAAGAAAAGAAGCACATGGTAGACTGTAACACTGTGCTCTGCCACATGGCTGTTTCCTCGGTCTCTACTTCTGACACAACACAAGAAATGGCAAACATACTAGAGAAAGAGAGTCCAAATATTTTCATGAGTTCGCGGGCCTGTTAGCAACTGTATAAATATTAATTTTAAATTAACAAAAGCCTCAGTTGCCATGTTTACCTAGATTTACCTAGGTTTCAGTCGGGATAACCCAACCTAATTTAGAGTAAAAGGAAATACGATTTGTCAATGGACAACGTCAAAAACTAAAAACTTTAATATAATAATACAACGTCATATTGCAATAACTTATCTGGGAAACAGCCTCGGTCCTACTTCGCGACCGCAGTACGGCAGCAACGGATGTTGTACTGAAACTGGCTATAGCCTCGAGAGCGCACGGCGATAGTGTCTGATGTGTACTTGTTTACACTGGTACCAACATGTACACCTAAACTTAAAATTTTAATAACCATGTGCGGCTGACTTAATTTCCTATTAATTTCTATATTTCTTTCCGCATAACCGAATGCTATCTGATCATGCCGTACTCATTTGCAGATTTCTGGCGATTGCATTTGTCTACGAAGAACCTAGCAGCAACGAAAAATCGGTAAGTCCTTTACAATGAGATATCGTTGCTCCATACCTTATTTCTGTATCCGACAATAGTGACGTTTACCTGTAAATTGACTATGAATTGTTCCGTCGTTTTCTCAATAGTTTAATCTTCTTCGAACCCACGAAAATGGCTATATCGAACAGTTTACTCGACTTTATACTACGAAACTCCACCTTTAAATTTAAGTGCACCATCCAGTATAAAAGTAACATTCTGTCTTCGTAAATATCTTTTCACTGTCGTGCAAACTAGATGTAATGCATTATGAATGAAAAAACACACAACGCTGATGTAATATTGTACAATATTTATTATTAATTGTACAAACCGATTTTCAGACGTTACGCCACTATCAGGTACAAAGATAAGTATATGATGAAGTGAAATTTTGTTGGATCAAAGATTTTAAACTAGAGTATCTACAGTGTAACTCCATTTCCAGAAATGAAAAATGCTAATGTTAGATTTAGGAATAAACGAAAACGGATTATTTCAGTGTAAATGTGATGTAAAATTATTTAGCTAATATAAAATATTTAACACGTTAACTAGTGAAATATATGCAAATTACAACAGTTTTCTATAGAAGAAAATAAATTTAACAATAAACTTTGGTTACGCATTCCACACGTGTGGCTGAACAAAATAAGTAAAGCTGTGAGGACGAGGCGTGAGTCGTGCTTGGGTAGCTGATGGTAGAGCACTTGCCTGCGAAAGGCAAAGGTCCCGAGTTCGAGTCTCGGTCCGGCAAGCAGTTTTAATCTGCCAGGAAGTTTCAAGATAATCTTGTCTTTAATAGGTCCTAAATTACAAACAGATAAGAAATAGTGAAATTAACCAAATAAGTGAAGCAGCTATAATTGTACAAAGTAAATTTTTTTAACACAACAAGAGACATTGTAGTAACTGAAACAACGGAAATTAGTCATGTGAGTAAGAGGGGTAATTTACAACATGACCTGAGTAGAATCTGCGGTTATAAGCGGCGAGTAAGGGAACTGTGTCTGGTCTTTCAATACTAAGCATGGGCTGATAGACATTAGTTTATTAATTTCCATTATATCAAGATAGTTCAAAGATGTATTGCGTTTATACAAGGTTTAAGCAAAGAGGCAATGTAAGACTGATTGCTCATATACAATGAGTACACCAGCAACTTTAAATGTTTCAAATATTTCTTTGGTGGCACACTAAAATGCACACTTAAATTTTTTTATCTACTAGCGCGGGAAGCGGAGCTGCGAACACTGGGAACGTAAACACCGACCAAGCAGGCACTTTGCCTGAGTCAGAGACCAGAGCACCATATGGTGAACCGATAACAAGACCCAGAGTCGTCGTATGCCAGACACAGATTTCCAGTCGCAAACGATAAGAAAAACAAAGACAACAGCCGAGTAGATGTAACCGGTCTGATATGAAACGTAGTGATTAGCTTCATACAGATGGTGTTGACTTGGGTGATTCTCCACGAAGGGGTGGGATAGCAACGGATCAAACCGCTCTTCAGCCAAAGATTTGACGTTTAATGTGAGTTTTAAAATATAAAAAAAAACAGATGAAAATAAATAAAGCTTTTCTAAATAGCCTTTGGTGGACAATTTTTAAATTTATAGGTGACTTTATATTACAGTTAGAATATGATGACAAATGCTGCTGTGGTATAATGGTGATGCTGGTGGTGCATGAAAATGATAATGTTCATGAGATTGTTTGCAGACGATTGTATCATTTACCGTCTAATAAAGTCATTAGAAGATCCAAGACTACTGAAAAATGACTTAAACACGATATCTGTTTGTTGCGAAAAATGGCAACTTATTTTAAGTAATGGAAAGTCATCCACATGAGAACTAAAAGGAACCCATTAAATTTCGGTTGCACGATAAATCACACAAATCTAAAGCCTGTCAATTAAACTCAGTAGCTAGGAATTACAATTCCGAACTACTTAAATTGGAATGGTAACGTAGATAATATTGTGGAGAGGGCAAACCAAAGACTGCATCTTCTTGGAAGAATACTTACAGGAAGCAATAGTTCTACTAGAGACTGCCAACACTGCGCTTGTTCGTTCTCTGCTAGAGTATTCTTCTGCGATATGGGATTCTTACCAAATAAGATTGACGGAGGAAATCGAAAAATTCAAAGACGTCACCTAGTTTTGTGTTATCGCGAAACATTAGAGGATCAGTCGTGGATATAATACGAGAGTTGGGATGAGAATCATTAAATAAAACAAAGTATTTTTCTGAAACTTTCTGAAAGATATAACCGAAATTTGACTGTACAACAGGTTTTATTACACAATCTAGATTTCGGCCTTAGTATTACAAATCATTAGACTCGAGACAGAACTCAAGTCATCTCCAAAACATGTATCTTCGGTTATATAAACAAATTTTGTCCAAAGTAAATGGGAGAACATTTGTGTGTGCTGATTTACTGGCAATTAGCATGACTCACTTGATATGGTTGTGGAATAAAATAGTTGGCCAGTCATAGGTTTTAAACTTTTCTACACTGTATCTAAGCAGCCATTGACATAAACGTAAATCATTGAAGTATTTTTCGTTGCGGTGAGATCTTTACACGAATTTCAGTCTCCAACTTTCTGCTGCGAATGCGAAAATATTTTGTTGACACCCGCGCACATGATCATCTTAATAAAGTAAGAGAAATTGGAGTTCGCACGGTAGGATTTAATTGTTTGATATTAAGGGTGAATTGGAAATTAGTCACGTAGATGTAGATGTTGATGCAAGTGGGATGAGGATCACTGTGGGCCCTTGTAGAATCACAGGCAGCTAGCAAAAATCATTGAGGTGAAGGAAGGGAAGGGAGGAAAGTGCAAAGACGGTGTAAGGTGGGGTGTTGCGACTAGAGCTGGAAAGTAGGGTGTGTCTCAGGACGGATTTTATCGTTGGGTGGTGGAATTTCCGGCGGGAGAGGATGGGTAAGAGATGAATGTGTATGGAAGATGGGATATGGATGTAGTGGCGCTGCAGGGTACCTGGATTGGTGACTGGTGGATAGGATATTGGGTGCTAGGTAGGTTTTGCGTTTAATGTAAAGGATCTGAATATGTTCTAAGAAAAGAAAAAAGTTTGCGAAGTGGATGAGTTGGTATAGATTGTGAGTTGGGGAAGGTAGGCTGATGGAGAAGGCGAGGAGGAGTGCATGCCTTTCCAGCAATAGCTATGACTTGTAGAACTTGGGGAGACAGAGATCCAGGCAATGTTGGCAAATGTTAAAATGACGATGGATGAGGGATTTTTAGGTGAGGATAATAGTAAAGAGTGTAGACCCCAGGTGCGGCCTGTAAATAATTTTTGTAGGTTTTGGACTTGTGCTGGATCGTAAGGATGTGTGTATTTTTCCGTCAAGAGTTCGTCCTAAATACTTTACTCTGTTAGTCAGAGGGATGGGTTTTTTGTAGATGAAGAGATGGAAATATGTCGCAGCGAACTGTCGACGACAGAAGATGGCAGGGCTTTTCTGGGGGTTCATTTGAAGTTTCCAGTTTATTTGAGGTTTCCATATGTTACACCACTAGACCAGGGGGCTGAAGTGGCGTTTAGTGAGTGAATTGCTATGTAGTCGGTGTAGTCAGCACATTGCAAAAGGTAGGTGGGAGTGGTAGTCAGGGAATGTCTACAGTTTACAGGATGTAAGGGAGGTGGGAAATGTCATTCTTGAGGCAATGAACTGATATATGTGAGTGCAGGTACAGTTGATTGTGACACATGTAGTCCTACATCAAGGAAGGATGCTTTAAGACGAACGTAGTTAGCTGGGAGTGTGTACATTCGTAGCTTGTAGAGCAGTCCAGTATGCCATACCTGGTCAAAGGCTTTTTGGGTGTCCAGGGAGACAAATGTGGGGAATTCCCATTTATTAGATTGCCGGAAAATTAGGTGGGTAAAGTAAAGAAGTTAGTAGTGTGTGTTGAGTGGTTGGACGAAAGCCTCGTTGGATGTTGGGGGTTGGTTGATGGGTTTCAAGGTGCTGATGGATCAGTTCGGTAAGAATAGTTTCAGGGATTCTGCTGAAAACTGACAAAAGGCTGATAGTTCCCTAGAGCAGTGTTTCGCTTTTTAGCGAATATTTTTGTTGTGTCTTCGGCTGTTATTGCCTCGTTTATTCTTGTTCGTGTCTTATATAAGTGCTGGAAGTTAGGTGGAAGGAGGAGGACAACTATACTTGTACCTTCATACACATAGGGATCCATCGAGTAATCAAAGTTGGGAGCATGTGGACTGTTGAATGTGTTCGAGGTAGGATGCGAAGTCATTAGCATTGGTGAGTTTTTCAGGAATAGTTCACTTATGTAGAGAAGAGTGTATAGAGAATAGCAGTAGAGACGGCCACTGGTTCGTTTGTCTAATATCAGAGGGTCACAAAACCTGGCAGACGATGGACGCTAATAGTCTCGGAAAGTTTACTTCCTTTTTACGAACCAGTATCAAGTGTGGTGCCTGCGAATAAACTACAGCCTTTGTACGTATTGCACCAGAAGGAAACGTGAAGGTCAACCTACATAACGCGCAGCAGTAATTTTTCCCACGTGCCATACGCGAATGGTACTGTGAGAAGTACAGAAGAGCCAATCAACATAGCGCTTACTTCTAAATACAGAGTGGTCAGAAACAGTCTGAGAAGGTTGTAAGGGTTTTGCTTGGTAGGATGTGCTGAGAAATAACTGTTAAGAAAAAAAGATACACTGCGCCATCTCCGAGTTAATTAGCACTGAAGTTAACCAATCGCGCCTTTGGGCACACAAATTCAATTCATCCACCAGAGACGATGTCGACATAGGTGTTCTTCGCTTGGTTTCCTAAAACAAAAGAAGAGAGCGATACAGCTAGAACCAAAGGCTGAGCACTATCGAGTGCTATCATATACGTTATGAAAACAAGAGACACTAATTATCACTAATTATACGAGGGCTATCCACAAAGTACATTACGTTTTGGAATTAAAAATAAATAAAGTATTGGAAGTTTTTTAATTATATACAGATGAAAGCCACACTTAAATATTGCTTTTCTACATAGTTGCCATTTAAATTAAGGCACTTACCGTAGCGATGGACAAGCTTGGAAATTCCTTCGTCGTAAAATTCGCCCGCCTGCGACTTCAACCACGTGGTTAATCAGTAACCCGGTAGAAATACGATTTTTGTGGATTTCCTGGAAAGAGGCACTACAATAAACTCTCAAAGGTATTGCCAAACTCTGCACAACCTCAGAAGAGCAATACAAGACAAGCGCAGGGGAAAGTTGGGCTCAAATATCTTGCTGATTCACGGCAACGCCCGGGCCCACAGGGCAAATGCCACTCGTGAAGTTCTCGAATCTTTTAAGTGGGAGTTGTTTTCTCGTTTGCCGTACAGTCCCGACCTGGCACCGAGCGACTTCCACTTATTCCCAGTAATGAAGAAGTGGTTGGCTATGCAGCGTTTTGATGACGACGCACAGCTTCAAGAAGAGGTAACCGCGTGGTTGAAGGTGCAGGCGGCCTAATTTTACGATGAAGGAATTTCCAAGGTCGTCCATCGCTACGATAAGTGCCTTAATTTAAATGGCAACTATGTTGAAAAGTACTATAGAAGTGTGACTTTCATCTGTATATAATTTTAAAAAATTCCAATACTTTATTTATTTTTAATTCCAAAACGTACTGTATTTTGTGGATAGCCCTCGTATCATGTAATTCTTTAGGCTTTCCGGGTGATCTGTTGACATGTTGAATAATCGGGATCTCTGCCGGATGTTCGTATCGTTCTCGCACGATATTTCGACAGAGCAACTCGCTGTCTTCTCCAGGTGCTACACGATAATGGTCCTTGGGTGGATCGAGTTCCGTATTTATGGCTGGATGGTGCTGGTCGCTTCGTATTCAGTCCGCGCCGCGTCGAGTGTTCCATCCGCTGTCCGCACCCGCCATTAGCGGCTCCAGTGGTCCTTTGTGGTCGCCGGTGTTTCTACTGCGTCCGCTCCCAGTGCGGTCGTGCTCTGGGGTCGTGGTCGTCATCTGAGGTGTGTCAAAGCCGATTTGCAGTGTCTGAGCTCTGTCTCATGGCTCTTTTCTCGGTCTGCACTACTGTTTCTTGCTAAACTCGAAGTGTCCTTCGTTGAGTTTGCCCTGAATTCATGCCACCCGAATGTTATATTCATAATGGAACTGGAGAAGGATGGGCAGCTCTCATTGCTGGATGTACTAGTCAAGATGAAGCCAGATGACACATTTGGACACACTTTGTACAAGAAACCTACTCACACTGACTTATACCTGGAACACAATAGCTGCCACCATCCGGCTCAGAAGAATGGATTGCTCAAAACTCCAGTCCACAGGGCACACACTCTGTCGGATCCCGTAAATAGAACACTTGCAATACATATTCAGCAAGACGGGTTTTCCTCTAGAGACATCCAGAAGGCACTTCGACCTGCCAGCCAGTCACAGGATCGAGGAGAAGAACTGGAAGAGGCGAAAAAATGGTATACCTGCCATATGCTGGACCGATCTCTGTCAAGATTGACAGAATTCTCATGAAACATGACTTCAGGGCGTATTTTTCCCACCCACTAAAATTGGGAACAATGCTGTGGAGCGCAAAGGATGACGTGAGGCTACGTATTTACGACATCCCATACCAGTGTGGGATGTCATGCATCTGTCAGACCACCAGGACTGTGGACGTCAGGTGTAAAGAATATCAGAGGCACACCAAACTTAGACAGGCAACAAAATCAGCCATAGCGGAGCAATGTCTGTAACTTGATCACTCGATGAACTATAGTGACACCCAGATTATCACACAGCCGTCAAGATACTGGGACAGTGTCATAAAAGAATCCATCTAGATAAAGGTCACGGAGAATCTCATCAACTGTGACAGTGGATACCAGCTCAGCACTGCCTGGTAACTGGCTCTTGACCGAGGGAACACCTAAGCTAGGACACTTAAGATTTCGCAAGAAACAGAAGTGCAGACCGAGAAAATAGCCATGAGACAGAACACCAGATACTGCTGGTCAGATCTGACAGACCTTAGGTAACGACCACAACCCCAGAGGACAGCCTAGACGGGGGCGGACGGCAATCGGAACACCAGCGGCCAGAGAGGACTATAGGAGCCGCTCCTGGCAGGTTCAGCCCGCGGACGGAGCAGCACCAACCAGGCATAAATACTGGACTCTATCCACCCAAGGACCATTCTCGTGTAGCACCTGAAGAAGACAGTGAGTTACGCCGTCGGAATATAGTGCGAGAACGGCGCAAACATCCGGCAGAGATTCCTATTATTCAACATGTCACAAACTGTATCAGTCAGACCGCTTGAATCTGCGCGTCCAGTGTCCTCATTGGTTAACTTCAATGGTTCCAGAATGAGATTTTCACTCTGCAGCGGAGTGTGCGCTGATATGAAACTTCCTGGCAGATTAAAACTGTGTGCCCAACCGAGACTCGAACTCAGGACCTTTGCCTTTCGCGGGCAAGTGCTCTACCATCTGAGCTAACCGAAGCACGACTCACGGCCGGTACTCACAGCTTTACTTCTGCCAGTATCCGTCTCCTGGCAGAAGTAAAGCTGTGAGTACCGGCCGTGAGTCGTGCTTCGGTAACTCAGATGGTAGAGCACTTGCCCGCGAAAGGCAAAGGTCCCGAGTTCGAGTCTCGGTCGGGCACACAGTTTTAATCTGCCAGGAAGTTTCAACTTCAATGGTAATTAAGATGAACACGGCGCAACATATCGAATGTATTTCTTAACAATTTATTTACAGTAATACCTACCCTGTAACGTTAAGGCTGTTTCTGATCATCGGGCACATTTCGCGAAAAACCAAAAAGGCAAAATTCGAGGGATTTGGTTTGACTCATCAGGACATCTGCAGCGGATGCAGCAGCTAACAGCCAACATGACCCACTGGAATACTCTGGAGTTCGGCGCTAAAGGCAAAAGCAGTATTTAGCCCTTTCAGACCGACTGGCTAGAATTGTGTACATTAATGTTTGCTGGGTTCTAGCTGCAACAGAAATATTTTTCTCAATGGAAACCGCCTGTAAGTCACGTCAACATGCACAAGTGCTGCTTCCTTCTGGGCATAACTATAAAAATATCAACAAGTGACTAAAGCAGTACGCAGCAGTTTGTGGGAGCCAGAATATGCGGAAGTAGTTGGTTACCTATATTCCACTATATAACTGAATAATATAATTGTTATATTGCATGGTAATTATTGAATGATAAATTTATTTCTTGAAACACTGAATATTTCAAAATTAATTATTTTAGTCCGTGAAAAGAAGTCAAGTGTACAAAGGAAATTTTGAAAACTGGTACATATGTGTATAAATTTTGCATCTAAAATCATTAAAAATCATGTAAGAGCACTAGAACATAAAAAAATTTCAGGTCTGAAAGACTTAAAAAAGTTGCGAGTGCAACTGTCCAGTATTTTTAATTCTTTTAGACCTGATTTTTTTTCGATTGCGGTACGTAAGCGATTTATTTAGAAACACAACACACATGTTGTATTACACACATTTGCACTGCAGTGTTGCTTTTTTGAGTACGGTACGGCTATAAAGGTAAGTGGGACAACAGACTGAACGATTTACTCTGTAAAGAGCCACTAACACGCAACAAACAACATCTGAGAATTCGTCAGTTGAGTTCGGACTTGTTTAGTATATTTGTAACTAAACATCGCACCACCAAGTACTCATTAAGGTAGCTGATGACCTGAAATGTATCACAGAGTATAGAAAACTGTAAGGGCACAGTGTAGGAACTACCAACTGACAGCAAAGCATGTTCTACACTCAACCTTCACATGCTGTTCAGAGAAATGCGACAGCTAAAATATTCAGATAGCACACTGAAGTTGTCTGTTGGAATCAAAATGCATGCTGGAGGCAATTTCTCTCAGGAATGCCACAGAACTCAGTTGTGGATCCACTGTTGTCCTCCTTGTATGTTACTGACATCTCATAAATTCCCTCCTCTAAATATCATTTCTATGCTTTCAACCTCTAATTTACTCAAGTCCCAGGGCAGAAGAAGGTATCTAACATCATCCAGATGAACGGCGATCTGTCCTCAGTATTAGGTTCCTCCCAAAATCTAGGACCAGAACTAAATGCAAAGAGGTTCCAAATAATTTTAGTATTCCATCAGAAAAGAATGAGTTCTGAATTCTATGAACTATTGCCTCTTATTCTTCTCGGCGGTGTCCCGGTACCGTGTCATAAAACTGCGAAAAATTTGGGTTTTAATTTTGAATGCTAATCCCAAATACAGAAAATGCTGCAGCCTATTGTAAGAAGATATACGTTTGACTCTATATTGTCCGAAAGTTTCGGAATTTATATCCAAAGATGTGAATCGTAAACGTGCGAATTCACTGACAGTATCAGTATCTGTCGGGTTTGAAACCGGTTATCATTGACAAGCCATGACACCGGTCTCCCGTCCTTGTCGGTAAGGATCAGCGCCAGTAAACACCCCTGAACCGGTACATTACAGAATTGAACTCACATATGTAGGACGTTAAAAAAGTGTCGAATTTTTTAAGATTTTGTAATAACCATCAAAACACGAAAAAAGCCCACTAAACGTGGGCTCTAAAATGCGTACCCTAAGAGCTATGAGCGCTTGTTCATCTTTGCTATCGTGAAACATCTCTTCAATTGAACAAGTCCGTAGGTATTAAGATATGCATTGCACAGCCCATGTTTACTGGATATTTTTTTTTGTTTTGATCCACTCTACTTCCTCCCAAAATACTGAAAGCAAAGAGTTTGCAGTAGAAGAGGTTTTCTTCATGGTATCGAAGATGAACAAACGTTCATAGCTCTTAAGGTATCATTGTTAGACCCCTGGTGTACTATACTTCCTTCCTTGTTTTGATAGTTACTGCCAGCTCTAAACATACACGACGCTTTCTGTTCAACGCCCTGTATAAAATAGCTTCAAATGTCGCATTACTTTCTATATGAGTTAATGTGTTAAACATTTGACAACAGGTACGTAAGCGAGAAAAAAGTTTAGAAAAGTCCTAAAGTTATGTTTGAAGTTTGTTGAAACTCGCTAAGTGCTCTAATTATGAAACAGTGGATGAGTATAGTCCGTATAATTTGTGGTCTGTTTTAAGCAAAAGCAAGTTTTCCAAACATCTCAGTGTTTACGACGTCATTTCTCCTGAGCTATGTGTCGTACAATGTATAATTTTCCAGGTAGCTTCAGTTATTTATCTGGCTGCTGCCCGCAAAATGTTTTACGAGTAGAGTTAGCACAAAGAATCAATAAGTTGAAACGTCATGCCTGATGCTGCACTTTTGTTGCATGAACAGCGAAATTGGGCTAAGCAATAAAATTTTTCCTTTCGTCGTTTTGCGGAGGATGCAGCGAGAAAAAGTTTCGTGAAGGTGTGAGGTAATGTGTGAAGTTCGTTAGAAGTCACTAGTTGCAAATATTGGATGAATATTGTCCGAGTAATTTGCGCACTGTTAGTTACGCTGCCTCACATCATACGCGCAGTTATTCTGTACATTTGTTTTGTCGTTTCTATCTGTCAAGCCCGACAGAAGAGAGACCACTGTTTCTGATACAGCAGCTATAAATATTAATATTTCGAGGAAACCACCGATGTCAGCCGGCAATTGGTCATTGAAATAATTCAGTGGTGGAAACTGAAAATTTGTTGCAAGCAGCTATCTGAGCACTCTTTCTGTCTGATCCACATTCTCAACGTATTGCACACAACGAAGTACTTACTGACAGCATTTCCTGTGTTCCCGCAAGAGGTTTGAATCCTATTGTGCATCCGCACTGAGGATGTCATAGCAGTCAAGCTTACAGATAAAGAAGACATGTAAGCTGTTAGGTTTGAGCAGCAGGCAAGCATTATGGAGATGCTTTGGGAACTCAAATGGGAATTTCTGGAGGGAAGGAAATATTCTTTTCAAGGAACATCTAACACGTGTGAGACTGATTCTGATCTATATTTCTACCATAGTTATGCAAGAACGCTCTTCCGGCAAGGTATGAAGACACCAGATCACGATGCAGATTTCAGAAGAGCGCAGCAGTACAGAAAGTTATGTAATCAGACAATGATCTCAATGTCAGTTGCAATACACTCCCTGTAAAGGAAACGTTATTGCTAAAAGAAATTAGTGTATGGGTTCAGGCATAACTATATGTCAGCAAAAAATGAAAATCTTAGATTTTCGTTATTAATTTGTATTTTTACTTTAAGTATGACTTCATGACATAGCAATAATTATACTATGTACAGGATGGTAAAATATCGATATTGAGTGTTCACAACTCTGAAGCGAAATTCCTAACTATTCTAAGATTTTTTAATAGTAAGATGATTAATGACCATTTCTGGGGGTCGATAAAATAAATTAAATTAAATACAATTGGGGCCAGAGATATCAATGAAGCTGAATGCACAATGAAAATTACCCAAAAATGAGTGAGGTCTGTATAGTGTATATAACACTTCTGTCCTCTGTTGTTATACCATAACCTCAGAACTGGAAGAAGTTCCTATAATGAAATTATTTTTATTAAAGCAATTGCAGTATAAAGCAACAGAGCAGTGTTGCCCACTGAAAGGAATTTTGTTGTGTTGACCGCGATGTACCTAACAGAAATGGCTTATCGGAAGTGAAAGTCAGAATTATGTAAATATTTAAACAGTAACAAACAATAATTTCCCTATCCACAGCGTCCAAATGATAATAAAAACGGTCGCCAGCCTAATTAGGCATGAGAATAACATTCTTATTCAAGAACTAAAAATAAGTAATTTCAATGGACAAACACAGCCTCTACTTTTGTCACACGAGAGTGCAATGAACTCTGGCACCTGAATATGTTCACCTTAAGGTTGGAGCTGACAGAGCAGAACAAACTATTTGCATGAATATAATAGGTAACACTACAAACTATTGCCTTCAGGGCTTATTCTAACTGAGTGGTCTCAATAACATTACTATTAATATTCGCTGTAGAATCATAAATTGGACATAGGTTCAGTCTCTCTTTTACGAATTACTTTTCTATCTGACATGGAAAGAAATATTCCACTAGTAAACTATTTCTCACTGTCCTCTGAATAAAAGAAATTACTGTTTTCATAGACAGTGGTCTTTCTGTTACTTGTTACCTAGCATTAGCACAATAGACAAACTCTGGATCCTGTTATACTATTAATATGCACTTCCAATACACAAGAGAGACAAGCACTTAGCAAACATGAGTATATTAATTTCCACAAATGCAGTTCACGACTTTTACTGCAGTGAAACACAATATTGACAAATTTGTAAGACACTGACTCACCTTTTTAAATTTACAACAGGCACCACTATAACCATTAACTAAGGAAAACTTTATAAGTCTCAGATTTTAGAACTTTTAATTTTTAAAAGTAACAGCAAAATGTTTACTAAAAAGAACATTTCAAGCCAAACTTTAGTAATATTTACTTTTGGGACTAACCTCAAGATGGTTTATTGCCTGTCTTTATTTCCACAGTTTTCTACTTTCAAGTCAATGATTAAATAGGTAACTTTGAAAATCCACAAAACTTTAAATTCGACTGTTTCAATCACTGGGAGGCTTTCACAAAGCTACATTTAGTACCTCCCACAATTTTACCAAATCCACAGTAAATCCGAATACTCCTTCTTACCAAATATCAAACAATATTATTTAATTAACTGTTTGGCTTTGAGGCTTTCATTTCTTTTTTTACAACAAAGACACTCGGTAATCATAGTTCAAACGGAGAGAAACCTGAGAGGTGTTGTGATAAGGAAACAATCAAGGTAAGTACATAAATTCAGTTATAAGTTACCTTATATTTGAGTACACTATAACATCCAATGAACTGATCCTTCACAGTACATTACTACAGTTCTTCTGTTCCATTATAGTGATTGCACAGCGTGGTGTCGAATGCATGTTGGTAGGTGGATTTGCAGGTAGAATTGCTGGACTCTGTCATTCCTTGGTGGCAATGATAGATATCAATTCCAACATAATTACAGCTAGTTACTGCATCCATCCGAGGCTTTAGCACATTGGGAAACGGCACAAAAAGCCCCTCTCGGTACCAGCACAATTCACAACCTTTTCGTGAGCTGTTGCTGGTTCAGTAGCTCATCCCCGACTGACCCTTGGTTCAAATGGCTCTGAGCACTATGGGACTTAACATCTATGGTCACCAGTCCCCTAGAACTTAGGACTACTTAAACCTAACTAACCTAAGGACAGCACACAACACCCAGCCATCACGAGGCAGAGAAAATCCCTGACCCCGCCGGGAACCGAACCCGGGAACCCGGGCGTGGGAAGCGAGAACGCTACCGCACGACACGAGATGCGGGCGACTGACCCTTGGTTCCACCGTTCTATCCATGCCCATCACATTTTGCGCGCGCTACACAGTACCATTCCCGAGGGGAACCACACCAACTTTTACTTACAAAATAACTGAGAACCCTAAGTGAAGATCAGCAGTTGACATAACAACAGCCAAACATTGACATTTCTACAAAAAAATTATTTAAACTAAATTATTCAACCTCAAAGATAACCAAAGAGATTGTGCGAGAAAGACAAAACATATCATTTGCTCATATTGTGCATATTACAGAGATTACACTTCATTACAGTATCGAATTAATCATACACTAATTACAGAAGTTCAACGGTGAGATGTTGAACGAAACAGAAAGCTAAATGAATCAACAAAAGGTATGTAGTGTGTAAACTATGGTGTTACAAGTGCATAAATATCACTGCAAATATAATTACGCAATTAAAACAGTTCAATAACTTCGGAGCCTAAGGCACTCTGCAGTGAGTGGTCAATCCTTTTCGTTAGATTGGACATGTCGCGTTTTAGCTTCAATTAAGCCCGACAGGCGTGAATATTTTTAACTACAGGTCGTAGTTGAATGTATGAGAAAATAGGAGGGACAGAGACGACCGCAGTTCCAAGTGCCAATTGAATATCACTTGCTGGCGTAGCACGAGCGCGCATGTTTACCTTTCATTTCTGGAAGCAGTGGCTGCTGTCAGCGCGAACTGTGAACCTGAAAATCTATACTAAATCTCTCTCGCTGTTAAACACCAGTCTGATACATTTCCTACGTCTTTGGTGAAGGCAAGACTCCTAGTTATTCCCTAGGTAAGTTTATTGGCATCCTACACACTATTTGGTTGGAATAGCGAATACGTCGTTGCCCTCAAATCACTTCCAAGCGTTAACTGACAGTGCCCGGTGCAGTTTTGTGTACTAGGAGACTTTGCAGTTCAACTTCTTAAAAGTTAAGACGACCCAGTGAACCAGTGTTGACATAATTACTCTCGCAATCGTCTCAGAGCGGCGCGAGCCGCCTTGCTCAAACACTCGACGATTTGCTGCTAGAGAAAGATCGAACTGTTCTGCGAGCGATTTGCCTGTACCAAAGCTGGTGGGTAAACATTTTCTTTCTGACCAATAACTCTAGCCAGTCACAGGTGTCATTTCCTTCATAGGGCAGAGTTTAACTTCTGCTATGTAATACTGAGACAAGCAGCTTTTTTTAAACACGTGTTTTAACATAGGTGGCTACAGTGACTCACCTATGTTTTGAGATGGGTTTCTCCGTACGTTTATTTGCCATCTCCAGCCGTGTTCTCTCAGAAAGGCTTTCTGAAGTGTCGTCGTTAAAACCAAGGACTAGAGCGGTTTTCTGTAGTAACTGCAGCGTTACATTGTGTCTCGCTCTGAGCACTATGGGACTTAACATCTATGGTCATCAGTCCCCTAGAACTAACCTAAGGACATCACACAACACCCAGCCATCACGAGGCAGAGAAAATCCCTGACCCCGGCGGGAATCTAACCCGGGATCCCGGGCGTGGGAAGCGAGAACGCTACCGCACGACCACGAGATGAGGGCACATTGTGTCTGCTAGATATCCCACTGTGAAGGTTTCAGCCGAACGTGGGATGGGCATTGCTGTCGTAAAATTCTCCTTTCCTCAGAACTGCGTCTCGTAGCTCGGGTTTGGGAAATTACTTGTGTGCAATTCCTAGTGTGAGTGTTAATGGTTTATATTCATGAGATTTCGGTTTATTTAGTCGATTTGGATATCAAAAAAATTCGTATATTTTCACATAACTATGTCGTGTGACATATCGATTTAACTGGGATTGTTTCAGGAATTCAATGTGAGTTGTGTTATTTGTCTGTCACCTTACAAACGTTGTTGAGAAAATGTAGAGAACTGGCATTTTAAGCTGGTTGCAGAACAATTCTTCCGGTGCCAACATACATTTTGCGTGCACTACGAAGATAAGATCAAACGGTTCAAAAGGCTCTGAGCACTATGGGACTTAATAGCTGGGGTCATCAGTCCCCTAGAACTTAGAACTACTTAAACCTAACTAACCTAAGGACATCACACACATCCATGTCCGAGGCAGAACTCGCACCTGCGACCATAGCGGTCGCTCGGTTCGAGACTGAAGCGCCTGGAACCGCTCGGCCGCACCAGCCGGCGTGAAGATGATAAATTATGGCTCATTTGGATGCATACAGACAACCTTTTTTCTCCATATGCGTGTGGAATAGGAAAGCAATTGACTAGTAGTGGTACCAGTCACCGTCTGCACGCACCGCACTGTGGCTTGCGCAGTATATACACTCCTGGAAATGGAAAAAAGAACACATTGACACCGGTGTGTCAGACCCACCATACTTGCTCCGCACACTGCGAGAGGGCTGTACAAGCAACGATCACACGCACGGCACAGCGGACACACCAGGAACCGCGGTGTTGGCCGTCGAATGGCGCTAGCTGCGCAGCATTTGTGCGCCGCCGTCGTCAGTGTCAGCCAGTTTGCCGTGGCATACGGAGCTCCATCGCAGTCTTTAACACTGGTAGCATGCCGCGACAGCGTGGACGGGAACCGTATGTGCAGTTGACGGACTTTGAGCGAGGGCGTATAGTGGGCAAGCGGGAGGCCGGGTGGACGTACCGCCGAATTGCTCAACACGTGGGGCGTGAGGTCTCCACAGTACATCGATGTTGTCGCCAGTGGTCGGCGGAAGGTGCACGTGCCCGTCGACCTGGGACCGGACCGCAGCGAAGCACGGATGCACGCCAAGACCGCAGGATCCTACGCAGTGCCGTAGGGGACCGCACCGCCACTTCCCAGCAAATTAGGGACACTGTTGCTCCTGGGGTATCGGCGAGGACCATTCGCAACCGTCTCCATGAAGCTGGGCTACGGTCCCGCACACCGTTAGGCCGTCTTCCGCTCACGCCCCAACATCGTGAAGCTCGCCTCCAGTGGTGTCGCGACAGGCGTGAATTGTGGGACGAATTGAGACGTGTCGTCTTCAGCGATAAGAATCGCTTCTGCCTTGGTGCCAATGATGGCCGTATGCGTGTTTGGCGCCGTGCAGGTGAGCGCCACAATCAGGACTGCATACGACCGAGGCACACAGGGCCAACACCCGGCATCGTGGTGTGGGGTGCGATCTCCTACACTGGCCGTACACCTCTGGTGATTGTCGAGGGGACACTGAATAGTGCACGGTACATCCGAACCGTCATCGAAACCATCGTTCTACCATTCCTAGACCGGCAAGGGAACTTGCTGTTTCAATAGGACAATGCACGTCCGCATGTATCCCGTGCCACCCAACGGGCTTTAAAAGGTGTAAGTCAACTACCCTGGCCAGCAAGATCTCCGGATCTGTCCCCCATTGAGCATGTTTGGGACTGGATGAAGCGTCGTCTCACGCGGTCTGCACGTCCAGCACGAACGCTGGTCCAACTGAGGCGCCAGGTGGAAATGGCATGGCAAGCCGTTCCACAGGACTACATCCAACATCTCTACGATCGTCTCCATGGGAGAATAGCAGCCTGTATTGCTGCGAAAGGTGGATATACACTGTACTAGTGCCGACATTGTGCATGCTCTGTTGCCTGTGTCTATGTGCCTGTGGTTCTGTCAGTGTGATCATGTGATGTATCTGACCCCAGGAATGTGTCAAAGTTTCCCCTTCCTGGGACAATGAATTCACGGTGTTCTTATTTCAATTTCCAGGAGTGTATGTAGATGAAGATGTAGAGATGCCACCTCGAAGTATATACACAGTTTCTGTTATCCTTGGGTTACATGTACTGCGTTAAATCTTTAACATAAGATTACACTCTCAATCAGCAGGTTACGATCATGTTTTAAATCAGGTCTGAAATTATATGAAATACAGAAAGTGAACATTATTTTGCTTTTGGATGGTAGGTAACTTGGATTATGCACAATGAAGAGGGTGAGCCACATGGAAGCGTAGGTACGTCCATGCAGTGTTCCATGTCTCTGAGTGGTACACCAAGCATTGTCGATAAGTCTGCCAGTTTGAATTGATAGAGTAACAAACCGGACCCCTTCATTCATGGTGTGATTATGGGAACGTCCGAATACGACACCGTCCTACTGCCATTCTGCCACATCTCTGTCTCAATGCGGCAATGCCATACAACCGAATCGCACATACACACCATTTCAGTGCAACGATTTATGTCAGCAGTGGAGGCTCAAACGGTCGCCTGGTACCATCCAGAACTGTCCAAAGCGAGCAATTACCAATGGGATGACTAACATTTTGTATGGTGATCATCTTGTACTTATCACAAACGAATGTAATGTGGATTTTTTTATCCTATAGCTGTTTCCTCTATATTGTTTGTAGTTTTTTCAGTTCCATTCTTTACTAACTGGAATACAGTGATGCAGATGTTCGTTAAGATCTGAAAATGCACAAATTCAAGCAATAGTGTATGCAGAGAGGTGAAAATGTATACACGTGACTGAAATGAAAAGATGTTATATTGAAACCAAAAACGAGTGCAAAAACCAGCCAACAAATGGTGCTGGACAGCAACAGTGAATGATGCTGCATGAAAATCGTGTATAAAATGAGCTGTAATGAGAGAGGGAGGCAGGTGCGCCAGCAGTTGCAGCTTGATGATTTCTACATCTACATTTATACTCCGCAAGCTACCCAACGGTGTGTCGCGGAGGGCACTTTACGTGCCACTGTCATCACCTCCCTTTCCTGTTCCAGTCGCGTATGGTTCGCGGGAAGAATGACTGCCGGAAAGCCTCCGTGTGCGCTCGAATCTCCCTAATTTTATATTCGTGATCTCCTCGGGCGGTATAAGTAGAGGGAAGCAATGTATTCGATACCTCATCCAGAAATGCGCCCTCTCGAAACCTGGCGAGCAAGCTACACCGCGATGCAGAGCGCCTCTCTTGCAGAGTCTGCCACTTGAGTTTGCTAAACATCTCCGTAACGCTATCACGCTTACCAAATAACCCTGTAACGAAACGCGCCGCTCTTCTTTGGATCTTCTCTATCTCCTCCGTCAACCCGATCTGGTACGGATCCCACACTGATGAGCAATACTCAAGTATAGGTCGAACGAGTGTTTTGTGAGACACCTCCTTTGTTAATGGACTACATTTTGTAAGGACTCTCCCAATGAATCTCAACCTGGTACCCGCCTTACCAACAATTAATTTTATATGATCATTCCACTTCAAATCGTTCCGTACGCTTACTCCCAGATATTTTACAGAAGTAACTGCTACCAGTGTTTGTTCCGCTATCATATAATCATACAATAAAGGATCCTTCTTTCTATGTATTCGCAATACGTTACATTTGTCCATATTAAGGGTCAGTTGCCACTCCCAGCAACAAGTGCCTATCCGCTGCAGATCTTCCTGCATTTCGCTGCAATTTTCTAATGCTGAAACTTCTCTGTATACTACAGCATCATCCGTGAAAAGCCGCATGGAACTTCCGACACTGTCTACTAGGTCATTCATATATATCGTGAAAAGCAATGGTCCCATAACACTCCCCTGTGGCACGCCAGAGGTTACTTTAACGTCTGTAGACGTCTCTCCATTGAGAACAACATGCTGTGTTCTGTTTGCTAAAAACTCTTCAATCCAGCCACACAGCTGGTCTGATATTCCGTAGGCTCTTACTTTGTTTATCAGGCGACAGTGCGGAACTGTATCGAACGCCTTCCGGAAGTCAAGGAAAATAGCATCTACCTGGCAGCCTTATCTAATATTTTCTGGGTCTCATAAACAAATAAAGCGAGTTGGGTCTCACACTACCGCTGTTTCCGTAATCCATGTTGATTCCTACAGAGTAGATTCTGGTTTTCCAGAAATGACATGATACGCGAGCAAAAAACATGTTCTAAAATTCTAGAACGTATTGACGACCCTTCTTGAAAACTGGAAATACCTTTACCAGAATAGGTACAGTTAGTGACGTCTTAATATCGGAATGCAGCTTTACGATCCTTTCGCCATAAGGAGGGTGTTATAATGGATCAAGGTCCTGTGACATGTGTTGCTATGAAGGAAATGATCATGAAGTTCGAAGCCACGGGATGTTTAGACGGTCGACCCTGTAATGGGCGACTAGACGCAAATGCTACTGCTGTTCGCTCCAATGCTGTCTATACAAAATCCAGCATCATCATGAACTCATAGCCAACGATTGTGTGATGCGGGGAGCGTTTGCGGTATGGGCACTTCTAAAAATTGGGAAAGATTGTCGTAGTGGCCCCTTATTTAGAGGGCCTGCACAACCGACACGCTAGATGGGTTGCCGACCTCCTTGTAGTAGCGCGAAGAGAAACATCGCCAGCGGATATAAACATACAGACTTTTCCAGAGAAACACGAAACTACTTCGCCAACCAATCAGCTTTCTAAGCAGGCCCGGACAGTCAGAACGGAGGTGTTTACCTACAGCTAGGAACAGCTTTGGCAAGTACTTACGCCGGCCTCAGCATTGTATACACTCGTCGTAGCATTGTAGTAGCACGTTGTGTTGTGCAATTAGTAGAGTAGATTTTGGTCAGTATTTTCTTCCACTGTCTTGTTTCCTTATCTATTTCGCCACCAGGAGAGTTGTGCCGTTTTCTTGTTGTTCTTTCGTTTAAAACTTGGTGTATGCCAAGAAGGCGTTTTCTTTTCTTTAATTATAATAAAATGTGTTCAAATTGACTGTTAGCTCTTTCCTGCCGACCGCAAGGCACTACAAAGATGAAGACTGGTTGTCGAACACTGTGGTCCACCGAAGCCCGTTCCCATTTCACACTCCGAGAGCCAGTCAACACCCACAACTGCATAGTTTTGGCTACCGAAGATCCTACAACTGTCATGCAAACTCCACTGCATAACGAGAAAGTCACGGTTTTGTGTGCGTTTACCACATCAACAGCGATCGGCCCCCTTTTCTTCTAGGAAATGCGGAAACTATCAGCGTAACGGGGATTTGCTACGCCAGTAAGTTACTGAAACGTGTCATACCTAGCTTGAGTGATGGACAACTGTTTCAAGGTTAGAATTTTGTTCAGGATGACGCTCCAAGTCTTATTGCTACAAGTGTGGAAGACCTCTTGCACACATCGTTTGTTGAGGACCGCGCGCTGCACTATCACATCCGTCATGCTTCGCCTCTCGTGTCCCCAGATTTCAATCCGTGCGGTTATCGATTGTTGGTTACCTGAAATCGCAAACTCGTGCGATCGTCCGAACCCATTACGAATGCTGAAAGAGAACACCCGAGGGCAATTTCTCACCATGCCTACAGATTACCTGTACAATGCTGTACACAACATTGTCCTTCGACTAGAGGCGTTGTTTAATGACGGCCGACGTATTGAACATTTGTTATAATAAACATCGTCTCTCCTAAAAATCAGTTATTATGCTAATTATTGCTTTTGCATCATATGCATCATATGAAGCGCCATCGGTTGGTCATTTTGTTCACTTTTTTGTTTTGATAAAACCTCATGTCATTTCAAGCATGTGTGTAAATTATTACCTCACTACTTACAGTATTCCGTGAAGTGTTGAATTTTCGGGTCGCCCTGTAACGTCATAACAGTGATCTAAAATATGAGTAATGTCTGCTTAGATTTAACAGACGGTCCATTCATCCTAATTTGTTACCACAATAAATAAATTATCAAACAAATAAACACGTAAATAATACATTTCTTGAGTGAAGAGCTAGGGAAACTTTTCTCAGAGTCCCGCGTAACGGAAAGTGAAACGGCTATGGCGGGAAGAGAGGGAGGGACAGACAGACAGACAGACAGACAGACAGAGAGAGAGAGAGAGAGAGAGAGAGAGAGAGAGTGTGTGTGTGTGTGTGTGTGTGTGTGTGTGTGTGTGTGTGTGCATGAGAGTGTCAGATTGTGTTTCGAGTACGGCAAGGACGGGAATTGCGCTCGTCCGGATTCCGTTGCCCTATTTCCAGCAATTTACATTTTGATCGCCTCCATCCCCACAAACACTGGCTGCCATCGCCTTCCTAGATTGCTTCGCAGCAGACATCTGCAGTAGCCGCCCATAGTCCGTCTGTGGCACTCCTAGCCAGTTCCGCCTCACCCCTTCAAGCTACAGCGGTCAGATAGTGGACTCGCAATTGAAGGGCGTGGGATTCAATTCCCGTCCGGGCAGCCTGTTGTGCCGTACGGTGGCTTCTTTGGTTTGCTCTAGGAGGAGATCGAGCGGAACTGTAACATAGAGAGTATTGTTTCACTTTATTACATCACAGATATGAAGAGTTACATCACTTTGTACAACACATTTCCACAGAAATGTACTGATTATTTACAACTGTTTTTGAATATTATAGTACCATTTGGCACAGACAAATATACATGTTGAAGAATACGTCACATGATGTTCACTTTAACGTTCCGCCTAAGACATTTAGCACACTGGTGGCCTACCTAAGACGCTGCTGTCGTCATGATTGTTGACGGCAAACTGGACCGAGCGTTTCTTTGCTCAGCCGTAAGTAGACGAGCCGTTGCGGTGGCGTGGAGAAGCTCTAAGATGCGTGGGTACGCCGGCGTTTTTCATTCTTCTGTGCAGCACGCACCGACTATACTCTTCCGTGGTTTCGTTGCAAGGTGCCATAGCGAGGTGCCATCCTTGCTTTGGCACCCCGCTCTTCGGACGACACCACGTATCCAAATTTAGGTTCCCTAATGGTTCGTTTAAGTCAAGTCTCTGGATGGTTTCGTTGAAGAGGATACTACCAATTGTCATCCAAACCCTTGACCAGTCTCAGGTTTTTCTCCACTGAAACGCTCGTCGACGAGACGGAAGGTTCTGAACTGTATCTACAGGGCAGAGAAAAAAAACCTACTATATTCAAAGAAGTTTGTAGAATCCAGATAGTCCTCGTTTTCCACTCTCCACGATATTTCGATTGTCAGCTGCCAGTCGTCTTCAGGTGAGCCATCAAAAACCTAAGAAGGCCCGAACTTTATGAGCGCGTCATGTGTTTTCCCCGAATGCACTATCAAGTGATGCACTGACCAAACAAACCGATGAACTGTGCCGTCGCTGATGGAATTTGAGGCACTCAGCTGTCCTCAGTGTTTCCACTAGACGTGGCCACCGGCATAGACTGTCATGTTCGTTTGGAACACGACGTGGAAAAGATGGTATTCCACGCAATGTCCAGTTGTTCTCGCTATCACGGTCCATCACATTTTTGGACATACGTATTTCCACGGATTCTTTAATGGTGGAGTCCATTGACGATTGTTAGAGATAGAATGTTCAGCAATAAAAAAACTTGATTGGGTGCAAAAGGCGAGTGCAGCGTTGATGCCTGGTGCAACGTTCTTTCATGACATGTGTGTTGTGGCCTATGTAGGCCATACCACATTGGCAAGGTATTTTGTAAATTACAACCTTCCGCAATAATGAATCTTCCTTCAAGGTCTGAAACCTTAGATGGTCGCTGAAAACCACTTTGAACTGAAATTTCTCGAATATTCTGGCAATCTTTAATGATATATTGCCAACAAAGGGGACAAAAACATGGGATTTTGCCAACGTGCTCTCCTCGTTATCTTATACCAGCGTTTTGGCTTTAACTGATGGTGCCCTGTCAATCTGCTGAGTAGAACATGTGTATTGTCCTAACTCTGTCCTTATGCGGACAGATTCTTTCGGCAAACTATCACGATCGGAGACTGTGTAAGTTCTGTGTGCAACTGTTTTCAGCACGCTTAGAATTCAGAAAAACAAATTTATAACGCCAGGACAGTGTAGACAATACAGAATCAAGCAAAATTTCCAATTAATCGTAGAGAGGAATGTGCACCACTGTGGAGTTAAGTCGCAAAAGTACAGCCAATCAGCGACGAGCGCGCGGAGCTGTGTGCATGCACACTGACTTACCCCAATTAATAACAGTTAAACTAAAGTGCTCACTTACTAATTAGATTACCTATAGATAATGCTTTCATCTGAATAGTGAAACCCAGTCAAACTTTAAATTGCTGTCCATAGCTCGTTACTCGCGAACGGAAGTACTCCGATTACAAAGGGTATGAGAGAGGGATGCAGTCTTTCACCCCTACTGGTCATTCTGTGCATCTAAGAAGCAACGACGAAAATAAAGGGACGTTTCAAGAATGAGATTAAAAGACAAGGTTAAAAAATATGAATGATAAGATTCACTGATAGCATCACTATTCTCAGTGAAAGTGAAGAAGGATTACAGGATCTGTTGAATGGAATGAACAGTACAGAGTACACACTATGGAATGAGAGTAGACAGAAGAAGCCGAAGGTAATGAGTAACAGAAATGAGAACAGCGAGAAACTTAACATCATAATTTGTGGCCGCGAAGTACAAAAGTGAACGAATTACCTTGGAAACAAAGCAATACATGATGCACGAAGCAAAGCGGAGAGGAAGAGAAGACTAGTCCAGCCAAAGAATGCTTTCGTGGGCAGAAGAAATCTACTACCATCAAACATTGGCCTTGATTTGAGGAAGAGATATTGTACCTTTGAAGTACATCATTGTGTAGAAGTGATCATGATCTGTGGAAAAGCGGGAAAAGAAGAAAAGCGAAGCGTTTGAGATATGGTACTATGTAAGTGTGTTCAAGATTAGGTATAATGATAAAAAGTGAGGAGTTCGCAGAAGAGGAATACGTGGAAAATATTAACAAAAATGGGCATGATAGGACGTATGCTAAGACAGCAAGGAGTAACTTATGTTGTACTTGTGGGAGCTGTAGACTGTAAATACCGTAGTGGTACACAGAGACTGAGGTATACAGCACAAAGAATTGAAGACGTTGGGTGTAAGAGCTAATGTGAGACGAAAAGGTTGGCACAGAGAGGCGTGAATTTTGTGTGATGTTTAGTTTGATTATTGAAGCGACTGCGCTAAGAGGAAGGTAACGCCATTAATCTGTTGAGACGAACAGCAGCAGCTTAATCGGATAAAAACCTCTGCTAGACAGAACTAAACCTTTCGCTTGCCGGACGTTACCTGGCGCATGTCACTGATTCTCTGTCATTTAACGGCCTTAGCTCCACAACGACTATGGTTATTTAGAAAATTTTCCACTGTGAGATTTTCACTCTGCAGCGGAGTGTGCGCTGATATGAAACTTCCTGGCGAATTAAAACTGTGTGCCGGACCGAGACTCGAACTCGGGACCTTTGCCTTACGCGGGCAAGTTTTCTACCAACTGAGCTACCCAAGCACGACTCACGCCCCGTCCTCACAGCTTTATTTCTGTCAGTACCTCGTCTCCTACCTTCGACGTCTGGCTATCCTGCTCTGAACTTATAATCGGGCTGAATAATCCGCTGCCTACGGCCTGTGGTTGAAGATAGTTCCAGTCCCGTTGTCTTTCTGTTTTTTCCTGTTCCCTTCGCGAATTGTCAGCATTAAGAGCGACTATCGGCTACATCCGTATGAGCAAAAACGCCCCTGACTTCCGTGGCGTCGTGATGCGGGACACAGTAAAATGCTGTCCCAAACTTCTTGGAACATACGCTCTCGGAACTTTGACAGTAAATCTCTCCTTAATACACAATGCATTTCTTGTAGAACCTGTCACTGGGTCTTGTGCTTGCTAAATGATCCCCTGATGACACACCGCCCGCATCTCGTGGTCGTGAGGTAGCGTTCTCGCTTCCCACGCCCGGGTTCCCGGGTTCGATTCCCGTGCGGGGTCAGGGTTTTTCTCTGCCTCGTGATGGCTGGGTGTTGTGTGATGTCCCTAGGTTAGTTAGGTTTAAGTAGTTCTAAGTTCTAGAGGACTGATGACTTAAGATGTTAAGTCCCATAGTGCTCAGAGCCATTTTGACATACACCGTTCAACTTAGGATATTCACTATAAATCCTACATTAAAAGGAGTACAGGCTGACGTTAAATTCTGATGGATCGGTCGAAACCACTATTATGTAAGCCACATTAGTACTACCTTCGATCGTTGCAACTTTCTCATGTACGACAGCCGCTTCCGACTTCAACCGCCGGATAGTGTACATGCATAGTAAGCTATTTCGTCCTCTGTAATAAATAAATGATGCCCTTAAAAAACAGCAACACTACAAAATAAATAACGAATTTTTATTAATCTTGCGCGGAGTATAGTGGGAAAAACGCATATACACTCCAGGAACCGCGGTGTTGGCCGTCGAATGGCGCTAGCTGCGCAGCATTTGTGCACCGCCGCCGTCAGTGTCAGCCAGTTTGCCGTGGCATACGGAGCTCCATCGCAGTCTTTAACACTGGTAGCATGCCGCGACAGCGTGGACGTGAACCGTATGTGCAGTTGACGGACTTTGAGCGAGGGCGTATAGTGGGCATACGGGAGGCGGGTGGACGTACCGCCGAATTGCTCAACACGTGGGGCGTGAGGTCTCCACAGTACATCGATGTTGTCGCCAGTGGTCGGCGGAAGGTGCACGTGCCCGTCGACCTGGGACCGGACCGCAGCGACGCACGGATGCACGCCAAGACCGTAGGATCCTACGCAGTGCCGTAGGGGACCGCACCGCCACTTCCCAGCAAATTAGGGACACTGTTGCTCCTGGGGTATCGGCGAGGACCATTCTCAACCGTCTCCATGAAGCTGGGCTACGGTCCCGCACACCGTTAGGCCATCTTCCGCTCACGCCCCAACATCGTGCAGCCCGCCTCCAGTGGTGCCGCGACAGGCGTGAATGGAGGGACGAATGGAGACGTGTCGTCTTCAGCGATGAGAGTCGCTTCTGCCTTGGTGCCAATGATGGTCGTATGCGTGTTTGGCTCCGTGCAGGTGAGCGCCACAATCAGGACTGCATACGACAGAGGCACACAGGGCCAACACCCGGCATCATGGTGTGGGGCGCGATCTCCTACACTGGCCGTACACCTCTGGTGATCGTCGAGGGGACACTGAATAGTGCACAGTACATCCAAACCGTCATCGAACCCATCGTTCTACCATTCCTAGACCGGCAAGGGAACTTGCTGTTCCAACAGGACAATGCACGTCCGCATGTATCCCGTGCCACCCAACGTGCTCTAGAAGGTGTAAGTCAACTACCCTGGCCAGCAAGATCTCCGGATCTGTCCCCCATTGAGCATGTTTGGGACTGGATGAAGCGTCGTCTCACGCCGTCTGCACGTCCAGCACGAACGCTGGTCCAACTGAGGCGCTAGGTGGAAATGGCATGGCAAGCCGTTCCACAGGACTACATCCAGCATCTCTACGATCGTCTCCATGGGAGAATAGCAGCCTGTATTGCTGCGAAAGGTGGATATGCACTGTACTAGTGCCGACATTGTGCATGCTCTGTTGCCTGTGTCTATGTGGCTGTGGTTCTGTCAGTGTGATCATGTGAAGTATCTGACCCCAGGAATGTGTCAATAAAGTTTCCCCTTCCTGGGACAATGAATTCACGGTGTTCTTATTTCAATTTCCAGGAGTGTATATGCCCGGCTTCTAATTTCACCACACAAGTCTCCAGGATTTAGCAGTTATTGCCCGATGACGACACCCAATACAGTTTGTTAAAGCGGAGTTCGCCGTAATTAATTATGTTTTTAGATTTAATTTTATTACTCGTACAGAGACTCAACGTTCCTTTGTGTAACAGCGCGTCGTCAAAATAAGTATGAAATACATAATGTCGACTATTGAGTTAAAGTTCGTACCTATTCTGCCATTTTAGAGAAGAGAAACCATAAGCGCTTCTGCTTCTATAGTCTCAGTATCAAATGTTCACTAATTTCAATTTACTTCCTATTCAGTTCAGTATTTAACACAAATTATATATCTTTGTTATTTCAGAGATATTACGTCGGTTCCACACTAACGGAATAACACGTAATTGTCATTTAACATCACTTTTATTAATAATCATTTTTCTTATGACGTAAATGTTAATGAATAATCACTATCTAGGAGGAAAGAGGGATTGGTCCTAATCATGAGATAATGGCTTTTAATGAGGCTGCAATCGTCAATTAAAAAGTCACGTTCAAGGACGATATGGGAACAACTTCCGTTACGTCCGTTTTCACGTATCTGTCAAAACTAATCAAAACTAATCCTGTCGCCCACAATTCAAATTAACACTGACGTTAATTCCTTTTACGGAACATCGAATCGTAACTATTATGTGAAAGTTTATTCTAGTCCCCGAGTTAATTCCTTTCAGATACGCGCATGACCGAACAGCAGAACGAAACACAAACGACTTGTTTTAACAACCGAACAACGCAATGACGTTACATTGCGACAATGTCCGCCCAAATGAACATCTCTTTGACTATCTTCTCTACTCTGCTTAATTGAATTATTCCTAATTACAATTTATTCAGCTATTTAACGAAAACGTCTAACAAAAAAAAAATTATCCCAACGTAAAAGATCCGTTATAACCAGTTTAAAAACAGTGACATTCATGATTATAATACCAGAAAAGAGAAAGACTTACACTATCCTTTTCTCAACCTGTCTTTTGCACAGAAAGGGGCAAAATATGCTGCTATAAAAAATTTCGACAAATTACCAGATGAAATAAGGTGTCTGACAGACAGCAGTGATAGCTCCAAAAATAAATTGAAATAATATCTCCTTGACAACTCCTTCGATACCATAAATTAATTCTTGAATAGGATTAAATAAATCTATAAATATAGTATATGCATTTTGTGCCATTTAAGGGAAGGGATAAATAATAGAAATATTAATCTTTAACTCTATAGTAACATATAATTTCTTTCATATGTTCATTTCTTGTGCACTTGACACGTTCCACATCATAACGGCTACCGTACCGTGGGACTGATCAATGGAACATGCAACTAACTAACAAACAGTACAGATTCCCGCCAGGATCGTCGCATCATAGGGGCAGCTGTGGCAGATCGTACAGCTACCACAGCACCTGTAAGAGGGTTTGTGGGCCCAGGTGTGTCAACACGAACTGCTGCTAACCAGTTATTGGCAGTGGGACTACTGGCACGCACATTTTTTACCCCATCTTTCACTCATGCCACAGCATCGTCGTGTATGTTTCGACTGATGCCGTCAGAGGACCGTTCGGAAGATGGAATGGCACGCTGCAAGAGATTGTCATTTGTGCGTTCATCGTAGATGTAGTGAGTACTGTGTCATAGGGTGCGTTCGTTCAAGGAAAACTGGCCTCACTCCAGGCCTTGGTGTCTGGGACTCTCGTTCACCTTTCGTGTTTCTGGAGCGGACGCTAACCACCACTCGGTACGTGCGAAATGTTCTTAGGCTGTGTTTTGCTGTCCTTGTAACACGAAGATGATGACGTTGTTACAACAGGTTAATGCTCGCCCCTGCCCTTGCCTGTGACAGTCAGTATGCTCTGCAAGATGTCCAGCAGCTTCCCTGGTCAGCGTGGTCTCTAGTTGGTCACGTAGAGATATGATGCGACGATGAGTGACCTCTGCGAATCGTGAGCCAGCACCTCTGGCAGTTTGATCAGTTCTGGAGTATTGTATCCTAGAACAGCAGTCGCCGTCTGTATGACTGCCTGGATGCCAGAATCAGCGCCTGCATTGCGGCCTATGACGGCTACGCTACCTACTAATATGGGTGTTTCAGCATAGGTCGATACCTGGTATCTCAGAACCGCTTGTGTTATTTATCTGTAAATGTAACCATTACATGTTCTCCAGAGGCACTGTTGCAACAATAAAAACTGAGTGAACTGGAAAACTCTAAAGAATTTAGTAATTTTTTCCAGCAGTGTATATATGTATGCCCATTTTTATAATATGTATGGATAGAATGAGAGAGATTGTTGGCAGCATATTACTCGCAGAACAAACAGATGTTTGGAAAGGAAGATCCTGCTCAGGTAAATTTGTTTCATTGAAACAAATAATGGAAAACAGAAAAAAATGGTTCAAATGGCTCTGAGCACTATGGGACTTAACATCTATGGTCATCAGTCCCCTAGAACTTAGAACTACTTAAACCTAACTAACCTAAAGACATCACACACATCCATTTCCGAGACAGGATTCGAACCTGCGACCGTAGCGGTCGCGCGGTTCCAGACTGAAGCGCCTAAAACCGCTCGGCCACCACCGGCAGGCTGAACGGGCCAGACAACGGTGTTATATTCCACTGATACTTATAATGTATATTTGAACGATGTTGTGAGGGTATGGAAACAGCAGATTATGTGATACAGAGGACAGCTTATCAGACCTCTTATGTTTGACCTGTTTCTAGATCGAGATAACGACGATAAATCTCAGAGCGCTACATGAAATATATGAAACAGCAAAGCAACGTAATTTAAGCATATCGACAAATAAAACCATGTCCATGGCACTCCACGTCTCACAATCTCTAACATGGAACTTCATTATAAGAATGCATGGTGTGTGTTACTTCGGACCTGTCCGAACGAACAAACACCTTGAAAAGTCCGCAACTAGGATACATATTATCTAAACTGGATGTGGAGAGGGAGAAAAGGGAAGAAACTAATTATGTCAGCTACATTGGGACTTTATGTGGAACCAGCAGCAAATAGTGAAAATGGAACCTGGTATCGCCTGCTTACAAGGCAGTTACGTTAACCATTGCACCACCTAGACACATGTTTATCACAAATGCACAGACAGTCTCGGCACACTCCCAGGCCCACTTACATTCCCAATTAGTGCATCTGTCTGCACTCCTCATCCATGTCCACCATGCTTGCTAATTTTGGAGATCAAATGTAATTGAACCTCCGCACTGAAAGTTGTCGATTCGTTGCCCATTGAGGCGAATCAATCATGTTACTGTGTGGTGTCTGTTCCTTTGGACATGTCCGAAGGTGTCGCTAGATGGGAATGGCGCTAGGTGGGAATGTGAGTCAGCTGTGCATCATGCTGAGATGGTCCACATATTTGCAATAAGCACTGTGTGTGTGTGTTGTGATTAACGCAACTGCTTAGTAAGCAGGAGATGCTGGAATCGAATTCCAGTCCGGCACACGAGCCGATATCATTACTTACTTCCCTTTCCTTTCCTCCCCTCCCCCTCCCTCCACCACCACATTACGTAATATGTAGCGAGCTTTCAAATAAGAATGACGTGCTGTGGTGGCCCTCAACTACGTTTCCTCAGACTCAAAGTTTAAATGTTAAAAGATTTGTCTGATTTCGTCGTCTAGGGGCTGGGATACGTAGTTGCCTCATTACAAGCCAAATACTGCTGAGTCTACAGTATACAGTATCAATATACACATGAATCGAATGGTCGAAGGTTCCTACCACTCGGCAATTGCGAATTTTGAATGTTATATAGAAATTTATAAATGAAGGATTGCAGTTAAGTAAAATCTGCAGGTACTATTTTAACGACTTTAAATGATGAGTAAGATAGCAGAAGTACCTTTATGAATGCTATTTATTACTGCAAAATACTTATTGGCGTCGATGGTCCAGCAATTAAATAAAATATAAGTTGAATAACAGGGAAGCAATAGACTCCTACTTGACCTAATTAGTTACGAGCAAAAACATAGCTCGTGAGATGTTCACTTGTAAACGCATACTACGTCTTCACTGCAGAACCCACGCAAATCTCTCAAGTGCACAGGTCGGCACTATGAAATATTTCTATCTGTCGCGACCACGCGCTAAACTGCTCCTCTCTCCTAGTCTTTTCTGCGACCGCCCGTCCGTTGCACCGACTCTCCCGTATCCTCTACTGTACCGTCTCTCCACGAGTCCTTTTTGGAACGATCGCTGTGATTGGCTAGAGCGCTCCCGCCCTGTCTCCAAGCCAACGCACACTCACAAACATAATGAAACGCATCCGAAATACTTGATTCACATTTAAATAACTTGAAGTTAAATAAATATTCCTACAGTTAGACCATAAACACACTCTAACACACATTATAAACAAATTAAATAAACCTCTATCAAAGGAATAGAACAGAAGTAAGCCAGTAGCCTAATGTCTCTTGTGCTTTCTAAAACACAGCAAATAATTGACCAGTTTCTTCATGAATAGTATATATCGGATATAAAGAAAGACATAGATGAATAAATATATTTATGAGCATCCTTCTACCGTTTTTTCGTGTAACTGTGGAGTACTTTTATCCTGACGCGATCGATAGTAATTGGCCTCTTTGACCTCCAATAACTCGTGTACTATTCAAGTTACATGCCTGTAATTTATACCTATTCAGGTTTACACTAATACCTTTCTAAAGACACGTCGATGACAAAATCGGATGACCCATGTAGATTTTGGAAATTCGCTTCTGGGTGTTACTTGTCTAATTTATCATCAGATACTGAACTTTAAACTAATACACATATTGAAAATATGATTACACGATCAGAATCGTCGTGCAAATAATGGTAATGTACATGTTTATTTTTAAGGTATCATGATTCCTCTGGCTATTATTAATTTCTATATGAGCTGTGTAATGTCTGCCATTATAGTTTCACAAAGTCCGCCATCTTTGGTGCTCCTTAACACGGAATTCTCAGCCACGTGGTCGGCCCGAACCCCGGCTAACGTTGGACGCCACGCCGCCTGCCGAGAGGCCCCAGCGCGGCCACGCCAACTCCGAACTTAGAATATTTTCAGGGCGCCACAACTCGCCCAATACCGCTCAGTGTAAATACATATTGGATAGCAGAATTATTGAACTAGTTAATGCATTCAGATTCTTCTCCATAACTTGACGAACAGGGTATTGAAAAATATTGAGAGATACCATATGGAGTGTGGCACTGTCAAAATAATGCCAAGGGGAAAGCTACAAAAGGACATAGTGCTCAAATATTATAAATTTACGGCAGTTCCTTGTGACCTATGGCTCAAACACATAGTAGAATCCAAGAGAGCCAAGATGAGATTTTGAGAAGAGTCCAGAAAGTAACAAAAAGAGACAAAGGACGAAACTGTCAGTTGGGATGTAGGAGTTAATAACTAACAAAGATTAAAAATAGAGAAAAGAATGGAAAGAACATATAGGGAAAAAATGTGCCAGTGAACATACTGAAAGCAATTCTACAGTAAATCTCAGAAGGATGTACAAACACTGGTAGACCCAGTAGAGGGTGGACTGCAGCCGACCCAAGTGAAGATGGATTGAAGTCACAACCGACCAACAGGGCTAATACTTGGGAGAGAAGCAGGAAAGGGAAAGAGGGATATGCAGAACTTGCTGATTGGGCTAACAGTCCACTATCAGGACAGAATAGGTAACATGCAATGTTACATTTTACTGAGAGAGACTTCGGAGGTAAGATACACACGCTGGCCTTAAATGAAAGGTCTGCTGTTCAAATAATCGCCTGTGTGAACCAGAGATCATGTGGTGTACCCCATGGCGGCATCATAGATCACGCATGGTACAGTGCCTGTTTGTTGCAATCTAGTGACTTACGTTCTGTGCGGAGCCTCCACATTTGGATATGTCCATTGTTATGCTGCTTTCAGAACTGGGACTCGTCCACAAAAAGGACGTGTTGCCAGAAACGTGTACAGTACTGTCGTCGGGTCAATCGATGGTTGGTAAGCCTAACACTGGCGACGTGTCAAGGGAAGCAACAACAATGGCTGCTGTGCTTCCAGTCCACGGTTCTCCAAACGCCATCGCACTCTCCACGCAGATGTTGTTGCGTTGGCAGAAGAGCCAACACCGTATTGCTAGAGCAGGCCGAAATGCACGCGTTTTAGCTCACGCAGGCTGGCGTGAGGAGGGAAGAACTATATAGTCTGTCGGTAAACTGAAGAGCGCGCGAGTCCCCACTCTGCCAACCGAGCTACGTCACGTGACGCTTCTACAGGCCGTTTCACAACGTAGTACCTGCCCTGCAGAGGTGCGCCCTTTAAATCTGTGGCGACGCCGTGTACAGATATGACCAGGCTGCGTTTACTTTTAGACAAATGCATTAACACCATAAAGAATACAAAAAAGGATAGGTTCTTCCGAAACACGCCATTATAGAGTAAATAATATTAACAAAGAATGGAAGTCAGGATCCTACTGTTTATGTGAATGTATGTTCCTCTATTGACATTCGTAAAACGAACCCCATATAATGCAATCTGTAGAATTTAAGGCTTGTTCTTACTTTGTGTTTCTACTGAAAGGTAGAAGTTTTCTTTGAAGGACTATATTGAAACATAACTATTCTTGCAACACGAAGCGTGTTTAAATAGTAAGCAGAAATTTATAATTTTGTGTGCTGTAGTAATCCGATTTGCACTACTTTTCAGTCACTGTCTTCGTAAACATGTCTCAAAAGCATGTGTACAATGGTATGCAAATTGGGTATTCACTCTGTTGTGACCTGTCAAAAAGGTTACATGTGTTTTGCTAGCATCAACGACTATTTGGTTTGTATAAAAATAGATTAGAGAATCTGTATTAAATTTTGTTGTAAGAATGGAATAAAGTGTATGAAATTTTTAGAATTGTTAAATACTGCTTTTGGTGAGCCTGTTATGAGTAAACCAAGGGCATGCAAGTGGTATAAACAATTTAAAGCAGGTCTTAAAGAGCAGCAGTTTTACAAGTATGGATGAGATTAAAAATACACAGTTAAAAGACCTATAAACTATCCCGAAGAAACAGTTCCTAGTTTCGGGAGCTGGAAAAAGCACTGGCGTAAGTGTATAGTATGTAATGCGGAATATTTTGATGAGTATAACATTGCTGTAGATGAACAAATAAAGTTCTTACCAAAAAATAGAAATTAATATGTAAACGCACCTCGAATGTCAAGCTTTCTGCTTAGAAGTCCAGAATCGAGGTAGGTGTTACGAAAGAAATTTCAGCTGTGTTTAGAATAGCTGTTGCGCACATGTTTTAAGTAATACATCTTAGAATCAGGTGAATAGTGGTCGAGACAGAGATTTAGTGTTCCATAACCATCAACGGTTTTACGTGATTTTGAAAGTGTCTATAACGATGGGTTTCCTCTCGAAATTATTAGGTCTCCTTCGTGGCGATACCAGTAAAACAAGCGGCTTATTTTCGCGCTCCTTCCTTATGCGTCCTATTAGGCAAGGCTGGCATTTACATAAATTGCAACCCTTTGATTGGGATTGGTAATATTATCCAACAGTTCTTTTTGTGTTGCCTCTTGAATGCACGCCGTAATAACATTAGAGACGATCGAACGCTCGTTACTCCGCAATACTTCTTCGTAGTCTGCACATTTTCTTGCAGTGCTAGACGATTATCCATCACTTCCGGATATCGATCAGTAAGTATACAAAGTTAACTGGCATTGACGACGAATATCACTGCACGCCGATCTACACTGCTAGACAAGTAACGGGCAACAGATTTTGGGTGCCCCTGTAGTCCGGTGGCAGCGTTCTTCGGGGAAAGGCCACTTCCCCACCAAAAGCGCTGCTCGCTCTTGAGTTTACAGACAGACTATACTGTCGTGAGGTGTGTAACATGACAAGGAATTAGAATTCAGAAAGCGGACGTAAGTAGTTTGATACTTAACTTCAATCCACTAATGATGAACGTCGCTCTTGACGGTACATGATTCACAATATCAATAATAACTGAATATGGCGCCTTGCTAGGTCGTAGCAAATGACGTAGCTGTCGTCTCTGCAAATGAGAGCGTCTGTAGTCAGTGAACCATCGCTAACAAAGTCGGCTGTACAACTGGGGCAAGTGCTAGGGATTCTCTACACCTGCCGCGTGGCGGCGCTCGGTCTGCAATCACTGATAATGGCGACACGCGGGTCCGACGTATACTAACGGACCGCGTCCGATTTAAAGGCTATCATCTAGCAAGTGTGGTGTCTGGCGGTGACACCACAGATGTCTTAATGTAAACAAGCACCACCCCAAAATCAAATTCACCTTGGAGGGTGAGAGTGAGGTCGGTCTCTCGTTCCTAGATGTGTTGGTATACAGAAGATCTGATAACACTAGGTCACAGAGTGTACAGAAAGCCGACTAACACAAACAAGTATCTAGATGCCACTTCGCACCACCACCCAGCCCAGAAGCAAGCAGTGCTCAACACTCCGTCTTCACGTGCCTTCCGTATCAGCGATGACGACAACTTAGAATCGGAGTTGAATTTTTTAAAGAGGACATTCAAGACAAAGGGGTATGATAGTTATTTAATCGACAGGGCTTTTAGACGGAATATTTATACCGCTGATAAGAATGACGAGGAACCGCCATCTCACTCCGCCAGGTTACCGTTCGTTTCTGGGGTCACTGACTGCATAAGTAGAATTTTGAAGAAAAATGGTATTCAGACATATTTCTTTAGTCAAAACAAAATAAAAGACTTTTTCCGACGGAAAACGGACGCACCTGATTACCTCCACAATGCAGTCGTCTATCAAGTGTCATGCGGCTGCGGCAAAGTGTATATAGGCGAAACGGGGAGAACTGTTAAAGAACGCATTAAGGGACACGAACGGCACATGCGGCTAAAACAAAGTGCAAAATCGGCAGTAGCGGAACATCACGAGAACTGTGACTGTGACATCGGTTTAATAACGTACGTTTACTGGCTAAAGAAACAAACACTTATAGAAGAAAGGTCCGAGAAGCGGTCGAATTTTCTAAGAATGCATCTAATTTCAACAGAGATGACAGCTATAGGCTTCCAGCATCGTGGCTCCCCGCCATCAAGGAAGTAAATACGCGACCGCGGCGTGTGAGCAGCATAAACAACGCGCTGCATGTCACCTCCGCGAACAATATTTTGGGTAAACATTCCCCTTCTCTTTCCCTGTCCGTTTCGAATCTAGCCACTGATGACCAACCAATAACGGTAGCAGCCATTTCAACCAATAACCCTTCTCCAGCATAAGGGTGGAATAGTGCCTTTCTATCCAATGACAATGACCGCCAGTGGTATCCACAGGAGATGAGCTACCAACGCCCCTTCTGCATTAGCCTATGACTATGGCCCACCAATGGCGCTGCATGTCACCTCCGCGAACAATATTTTGGGTAAACATTCCCCTTCTCTTTCCCTGTCCGTTTCGAATCTAGCCACTGATGACCAACCAATAACGGTAGCAGCCATTTCAACCAATAACCCTTCTCCAGCATAAGGGTGGAATAGTGCCTTTCTATCCAATGACAATGACCGCCAGTGGTATCCACAGGAGATGAGCTACCAACGCCCCTTCTGCATTAGCCTATGACTATGGCCCACCAATGGCGCTGCATGTCACCTCCGCGAACAATATTTTGGGTAAACATTCCCCTTCTCTTTCCCTGTCCGTTTCGAATCTAGCCACTGATGACCAACCAATAACGGTAGCAGCCATTTCAACCAATAACCCTTCTCCAGCATAAGGGTGGAATAGTGCCTTTCTATCCAATGACAATGACCGCCAGTGGTATCCACAGGAGATGAGCTACCAACGCCCCTTCTGCATTAGCCTATGACTATGGCCCACCAATGGCGCTGCATGTCACCTCCGCGAACAATATTTTGGGTAAACATTCCCCTTCTCTTTCCCTGTCCGTTTCGAATCTAGCCACTGATGACCAACCAATAACGGTAGCAGCCATTTCAACCAATAACCCTTCTCCAGCATAAGGGTGGAATAGTGCCTTTCTATCCAATGACAATGACCGCCAGTGGTATCCACAGGAGATGAGCTACCAACGCCCCTTCTGCATTAGCCTATGACTATGGCCCACCAATGGCGCTGCATGTCACCTCCGCGAACAATATTTTGGGTAAACATTCCCCTTCTCTTTCCCTGTCCGTTTCGAATCTAGCCACTGATGACCAACCAATAACGGTAGCAGCCATTTCAACCAATAACCCTTCTCCAGCATAAGGGTGGAATAGTGCCTTTCTATCCAATGACAATGACCGCCAGTGGTATCCACAGGAGATGAGCTACCAACGCCCCTTCTGCATTAGCCTATGACTATGGCCCACCAATGGCGCTGCATGTCACCTCCGCGAACAATATTTTGGGTAAACATTCCCCTTCTCTTTCCCTGTCCGTTTCGAATCTAGCCACTGATGACCAACCAATAACGGTAGCAGCCATTTCAACCAATAACCCTTCTCCAGCATAAGGGTGGAATAGTGCCTTTCTATCCAATGACAATGACCGCCAGTGGTATCCACAGGAGATGAGCTACCAACGCCCCTTCTGCATTAGCCTATGACTATGGCCCACCAATGGCGCTGCATGTCACCTCCGCGAACAATATTTTGGGTAAACATTCCCCTTCTCTTTCCCTGTCCGTTTCGAATCTAGCCACTGATGACCAACCAATAACGGTAGCAGCCATTTCAACCAATAACCCTTCTCCAGCATAAGGGTGGAATAGTGCCTTTCTATCCAATGACAATGACCGCCAATGGTATCCACAGGAGATGAGCTACCAACGCCCCTTCTGCATTAGCCTATGACTATGGCCCACCAATGGCGCTGCATGTCACCTCCGCGAACAATATTTTGGGTAAACATTCCCCTTCTCTTTCCCTGTCCGTTTCGAATCTAGCCACTGATGACCAACCAATAACGGTAGCAGCCATTTCAACCAATAACCCTTCTCCAGCATAAGGGTGGAATAGTGCCTTTCTATCCAATGACAATGACCGCCAGTGGTATCCACAGGAGATGAGCTACCAACGCCCCTTCTGCATTAGCCTATGACTATGGCCCACCAATGGCGCTGCATGTCACCTCCGCGAACAATATTTTGGGTAAACATTCCCCTTCTCTTTCCCTGTCCGTTTCGAATCTAGCCACTGATGACCAACCAATAACGGTAGCAGCCATTTCAACCAATAACCCTTCTCCAGCATAAGGGTGGAATAGTGCCTTTCTATCCAATGACAATGACCGCCAATGGTATCCACAGGAGATGAGCTACCAACGCCCCTTCTGCATTAGCCTATGACTATGGCCCACCAATGGCGCTGCATGTCACCTCCGCGAACAATATTTTGGGTAAACATTCCCCTTCTCTTTCCCTGTCCGTTTCGAATCTAGCCACTGATGACCAACCAATAACGGTAGCAGCCATTTCAACCAATAACCCTTCTCCAGCATAAGGGTGGAATAGTGCCTTTCTATCCAATGACAATGACCGCCAATGGTATCCACAGGAGATGAGCTACCAACGCCCCTTCTGCATTAGCCTATGACTATGGCCCACCAATGGCGCTGCATGTCACCTCCACGAACAATATTTTGGGTAAACATTCCCCTTCTCTTTCCCTGTCCGTTTCGAATCTAGCCACTGATGACCAACCAATAACGGTAGCAGCCATTTCAACCAATAACCCTTCTCCAGCATAAGGGTGGAATAGTGCCTTTCTATCCAATGACAATGACCGCCAGTGGTATCCACAGGAGATGAGCTACCAACGCCCCTTCTGCATTAGCCTATGACTATGGCCCACCAATGGCGCTGCATGTCACCTCCGCGAACAATATTTTGGGTAAACATTCCCCTTCTCTTTCCCTGTCCGTTTCGAATCTAGCCACTGATGACCAACCAATAACGGTAGCAGCCATTTCAACCAATAACCCTTCTCCAGCATAAGGGTGGAATAGTGCCTTTCTATCCAATGACAATGACCGCCAGTGGTATCCACAGGAGATGAGCTACCAACGCCCCTTCTGCATTAGCCTATGACTATGGCCCACCAATGGCGCTGCATGTCACCTCCGCGAACAATATTTTGGGTAAACATTCCCCTTCTCTTTCCCTGTCCGTTTCGAATCTAGCCACTGATGACCAACCAATAACGGTAGCAGCCATTTCAACCAATAACCCTTCTCCAGCATAAGGGTGGAATAGTGCCTTTCTATCCAATGACAATGACCGCCAGTGGTATCCACAGGAGATGAGCTACCAACGCCCCTTCTGCATTAGCCTATGACTATGGCCCACCAATGGCGCTGCATGTCACCTCCGCGAACAATATTTTGGGTAAACATTCCCCTTCTCTTTCCCTGTCCGTTTCGAATCTAGCCACTGATGACCAACCAATAACGGTAGCAGCCATTTCAACCAATAACCCTTCTCCAGCATAAGGGTGGAATAGTGCCTTTCTATCCAATGACAATGACCGCCAGTGGTATCCACAGGAGATGAGCTACCAACGCCCCTTCTGCATTAGCCTATGACTATGGCCCACCAATGGCGCTGCATGTCACCTCCGCGAACAATATTTTGGGTAAACATTCCCCTTCTCTTTCCCTGTCCGTTTCGAATCTAGCCACTGATGACCAACCAATAACGGTAGCAGCCATTTCAACCAATAACCCTTCTCCAGCATAAGGGTGGAATAGTGCCTTTCTATCCAATGACAATGACCGCCAGTGGTATCCACAGGAGATGAGCTACCAACGCCCCTTCTGCATTAGCCTATGACTATGGCCCACCAATGGCGCTGCATGTCACCTCCGCGAACAATATTTTGGGTAAACATTCCCCTTCTCTTTCCCTGTCCGTTTCGAATCTAGCCACTGATGACCAACCAATAACGGTAGCAGCCATTTCAACCAATAACCCTTCTCCAGCATAAGGGTGGAATAGTGCCTTTCTATCCAATGACAATGACCGCCAGTGGTATCCACAGGAGATGAGCTACCAACGCCCCTTCTGCATTAGCCTATGACTATGGCCCACCAATGGCGCTGCATGTCACCTCCGCGAACAATATTTTGGGTAAACATTCCCCTTCTCTTTCCCTGTCCGTTTCGAATCTAGCCACTGATGACCAACCAATAACGGTAGCAGCCATTTCAACCAATAACCCTTCTCCAGCATAAGGGTGGAATAGTGCCTTTCTATCCAATGACAATGACCGCCAGTGGTATCCACAGGAGATGAGCTACCAACGCCCCTTCTGCATTAGCCTATGACTATGGCCCACCAATGGCGCTGCATGTCACCTCCGCGAACAATATTTTGGGTAAACATTCCCCTTCTCTTTCCCTGTCCGTTTCGAATCTAGCCACTGATGACCAACCAATAACGGTAGCAGCCATTTCAACCAATAACCCTTCTCCAGCATAAGGGTGGAATAGTGCCTTTCTATCCAATGACAATGACCGCCAGTGGTATCCACAGGAGATGAGCTACCAACGCCCCTTCTGCATTAGCCTATGACTATGGCCCACCAATGGCGCTGCATGTCACCTCCGCGAACAATATTTTGGGTAAACATTCCCCTTCTCTTTCCCTGTCCGTTTCGAATCTAGCCACTGATGACCAACCAATAACGGTAGCAGCCATTTCAACCAATAACCCTTCTCCAGCATAAGGGTGGAATAGTGCCTTTCTATCCAATGACAATGACCGCCAGTGGTATCCACAGGAGATGAGCTACCAACGCCCCTTCTGCATTAGCCTATGACTATGGCCCACCAATGGCGCTGCATGTCACCTCCGCGAACAATATTTTGGGTAAACATTCCCCTTCTCTTTCCCTGTCCGTTTCGAATCTAGCCACTGATGACCAACCAATAACGGTAGCAGCCATTTCAACCAATAACCCTTCTCCAGCATAAGGGTGGAATAGTGCCTTTCTATCCAATGACAATGACCGCCAGTGGTATCCACAGGAGATGAGCTACCAACGCCCCTTCTGCATTAGCCTATGACTATGGCCCACCAATGGCGCTGCATTTCACCTCCGCGAACAATATTTTGGGTAAACATTCCCCTTCTCTTTCCCTGTCCGTTTCGAATCTAGCCACTGATGACCAACCAATAACGGTAGCAGCCATTTCAACCAATAACCCTTCTCCAGCATAAGGGTGGAATAGTGCCTTTCTATCCAATGACAATGACCGCCAGTGGTATCCACAGGAGATGAGCTACCAACGCCCCTTCTGCATTAGCCTATGACTATGGCCCACCAATGGCGCTGCATGTCACCTCCGCGAACAATATTTTGGGTAAACATTCCCCTTCTCTTTCCCTGTCCGTTTCGAATCTAGCCACTGATGACCAACCAATAACGGTAGCAGCCATTTCAACCAATAACCCTTCTCCAGCATAAGGGTGGAATAGTGCCTTTCTATCCAATGACAATGACCGCCAGTGGTATCCACAGGAGATGAGCTACCAACGCCCCTTCTGCATTAGCCTATGACTATGGTCCACCAATGGCGCTGCATGTCACCTCCGCGAACAATATTTTGGGTAAACATTCCCCTTCTCTTTCCCTGTCCGTTTCGAATCTAGCCACTGATGACCAACCAATAACGGTAGCAGCCATTTCAACCAATAACCCTTCTCCAGCATAAGGGTGGAATAGTGCCTTTCTATCCAATGACAATGACCGCCAGTGGTATCCACAGGAGATGAGCTACCAACGCCCCTTCTGCATTAGCCTATGACTATGGCCCACCAATGGCGCTGCATGTCACCTCCGCGAACAATATTTTGGGTAAACATTCCCCTTCTCTTTCCCTGTCCGTTTCGAATCTAGCCACTGATGACCAACCAATAACGGTAGCAGCCATTTCAACCAATAACCCTTCTCCAGCATAAGGGTGGAATAGTGCCTTTCTATCCAATGACAATGACCGCCAGTGGTATCCACAGGAGATGAGCTACCAACGCCCCTTCTGCATTAGCCTATGACTATGGCCCACCAATGGCGCTGCATGTCACCTCCGCGAACAATATTTTGGGTAAACATTCCCCTTCTCTTTCCCTGTCCGTTTCGAATCTAGCCACTGATGACCAACCAATAACGGTAGCAGCCATTTCAACCAATAACCCTTCTCCAGCATAAGGGTGGAATAGTGCCTTTCTATCCAATGACAATGACCGCCAATGGTATCCACAGGAGATGAGCTACCAACGCCCCTTCTGCATTAGCCTATAACTATGGCCCACCAATGGCGCTGCATGTCACCCCCGCGAACAATATTTTGGGTAAACATTCCCCTTCTCTTGCCCTGTCTATTCGAATCTAGCCACTGATGACCAACCAATAACGGTAGCAGTCATTTCAACCAATAACCCTTCTCCAGCATAAGGGTGGAATAGTGCCTTTCTATCCAATGACAATGACCGCCAATGGTATCCACAGGAGATGAGCTACCAACGCCCCTTCTGCATTAGCCTATGACTATGGCCCACCAATGGCGCTGCATGTCACCTCCGCGAACAATATTTTGGGTAAACATTCCCCTTCTCTTTCCCTGTCCGTTTCGAATCTAGCCACTGATGACCAACCAATAACGGTAGCAGCCATTTCAACCAATAACCCTTCTCCAGCATAAGGGTGGAATAGTGCCTTTCGCCGGCCGCGGTGGTCTCGCGGTTCTAGGCGCGCAGTCCGGAACAGTGCGACTGCTACGGTCGCAGGTTCGAATCCTGCCTCGGGCATGGATGTGTGTGATGTCCTTAGGTTAGTTAGGTTTAAGTAGTTCTAAGTTCTAGGGGACTGATAACCACAGCAGTTGAGTCCCATAGTGCTCAGAGCCATTTGAACCATTTTTTAGTGCCTTTCTATCCAATGACAATGACCGCCAGTGGTATCCACAGGAGATGAGCTACCAACGCCCCTTCTGCATTAGCCTATGACTATGGCCCACCAATGGCGCTGCATGTCACCTCCGCGAACAATATTTTGGGTAAACATTCCCCTTCTCTTTCCCTGTCCGTTTCGAATCTAGCCACTGATGACCAACCAATAACGGTAGCAGCCATTTCAACCAATAACCCTTCTCCAGCATAAGGGTGGAATAGTGCCTTTCTATCCAATGACAATGACCGCCAATGGTATCCACAGGAGATGAGCTACCAACGCCCCTTCTGCATTAGCCTATGACTATGGCCCACCAATGGCGCTGCATGTCACCTCCGCGAACAATATTTTGGGTAAACATTCCCCTTCTCTTTCCCTGTCCGTTTCGAATCTAGCCACTGATGACCAACCAATAACGGTAGCAGCCATTTCAACCAATAACCCTTCTCCAGCATAAGGGTGGAATAGTGCCTTTCTATCCAATGACAATGACCGCCAGTGGTTTCCACAGGAGATGAGCTACCAACGCCCCTTCTGCATTAGCCTATGACTATGGCCCACCAATGGCGCTGCATGTCACCTCCGCGAACAATATTTTGGGTAAACATTCCCCTTCTCTTTCCCTGTCCGTTTCGAATCTAGCCACTGATGACCAACCAATAACGGTAGCAGCCATTTCAACCAATAACCCTTCTCCAGCATAAGGGTGGAATAGTGCCTTTCTATCCAATGACAATGACCGCCAGTGTTATCCACAGGAGATGAGCTACCAACGCCCCTTCTGCATTAGCCTATGACTATGGCCCACCAATGGCGCTGCATGTCACCTCCGCGAACAATATTTTGGGTAAACATTCCCCTTCTCTTTCCCTGTCCGTTTCGAATCTAGCCACTGATGACCAACCAATAACGGTAGCAGCCATTTCAACCAATAACCCTTCTCCAGCATAAGGGTGGAATAGTGCCTTTCTATCCAATGACAATGACCGCCAGTGGTATCCACAGGAGATGAGCTACCAACGCCCCTTCTGCATTAGCCTATGACTATGGCCCACCAATGGCGCTGCATGTCACCTCCGCGAACAATATTTTGGGTAAACATTCCCCTTCTCTTTCCCTGTCCGTTTCGAATCTAGCCACTGATGACCAACCAATAACGGTAGCAGCCATTTCAACCAATAACCCTTCTCCAGCATAAGGGTGGAATAGTGCCTTTCTATCCAATGACAATGACCGCCAGTGGTATCCACAGGAGATGAGCTACCAACGCCCCTTCTGCATTAGCCTATGACTATGGCCCACCAATGGCGCTGCATGTCACCTCCGCGAACAATATTTTGGGTAAACATTCCCCTTCTCTTTCCCTGTCCGTTTCGAATCTAGCCACTGATGACCAACCAATAACGGTAGCAGCCATTTCAACCAATAACCCTTCTCCAGCATAAGGGTGGAATAGTGCCTTTCTATCCAATGACAATGACCGCCAATGGTATCCACAGGAGATGAGCTACCAACGCCCCTTCTGCATTAGCCTATGACTATGGCCCACCAATGGCGCTGCATGTCACCTCCGCGAACAATATTTTGGGTAAACATTCCCCTTCTCTTTCCCTGTCCGTTTCGAATCTAGCCACTGATGACCAACCAATAACGGTAGCAGCCATTTCAACCAATAACCCTTCTCCAGCATAAGGGTGGAATAGTGCCTTTCTATCCAATGACAATGACCGCCAGTGGTATCCACAGGAGATGAGCTACCAACGCCCCTTCTGCATTAGCCTATGACTATGGCCCACCAATGGCGCTGCATGTCACCTCCGCGAACAATATTTTGGGTAAACATTCCCCTTCTCTTGCCCTGTCTATTCGAATCTAGCCACTGATGACCAACCAATAACGGTAGCAGCCATTTCAACCAATAACCCTTCTCCAGCATAAGGGTGGAATAGTGCCTTTCTATCCAATGACAATGACCGCCAGTGGTATCCACAGGAGATGAGCTACCAACGCCCCTTCTGCATTAGCCTATGACTATGGCCCACCAATGGCGCTGCATGTCACCTCCGCGAACAATATTTTGGGTAAACATTCCCCTTCTCTTTCCCTGTCCGTTTCGAATCTAGCCACTGATGACCAACCAATAACGGTAGCAGCCATTTCAACCAATAACCCTTCTCCAGCATAAGGGTGGAATAGTGCCTTTCTATCCAATGACAATGACCGCCAGTGGTATCCACAGGAGATGAGCTACCAACGCCCCTTCTGCATTAGCCTATGACTATGGCCCACCAATGGCGCTGCATGTCACCTCCGCGAACAATATTTTGGGTAAACATTCCCCTTCTCTTGCCCTGTCTATTCGAATCTAGCCACTGATGACCAACCAATAACGGTAGCAGCCATTTCAACCAATAACCCTTCTCCAGCATAAGGGTGGAATAGTGCCTTTCGCTGGCCGCGGTGGTCTCGCGGTTCTAGGCGCGCAGTCCGAAACAGTGCGACTGCTACGGTCGCAGGTTCGAATCCTGCCTCGGGCATGGATGTGTGTGATGTCCTTAGGTTAGTTAGGTTTAAGTAGTTCTAAGTTATAGGGGACTGATAACCACAGCAGTTGAGTCCCATAGTGCTCAGAGCCATTTGAACCATTTTTTAGTGCCTTTCTATCCAATGACAATGACCGCCAGTGGTATCCACAGGAGATGAGCTACCAACGCCCCTTCTGCATTAGCCTATGACTATGGCCCACCAATGGCGCTGCATGTCACCTCCGCGAACAATATTTTGGGTAAACATTCCCCTTCTCTTGCCCTGTCTATTCGAATCTAGCCACTGATGACCAACCAATAACGGTAGCAGCCATTTCAACCAATAACCCTTCTCCAGCATAAGGGTGGAATAGTGCCTTTCTATCCAATGACAATGACCGCCAGTGGTATCCACAGGAGATGAGCTACCAACGCCCCTTCTGCATTAGCCTATGACTATGGCCCACCAATGGCGCTGCATGTCACCTCCGCGAACAATATTTTGGGTAAACATTCCCCTTCTCTTTCCCTGTCCGTTTCGAATCTAGCCACTGATGACCAACCAATAACGGTAGCAGCCATTTCAACCAATAACCCTTCTCCAGCATAAGGGTGGAATAGTGCCTTTCTATCCAATGACAATGACCGCCAGTGGTATCCACAGGAGATGAGCTACCAACGCCCCTTCTGCATTAGCCTATGACTATGGCCCACCAATGGCGCTGCATGTCACCTCCGCGAACAATATTTTGGGTAAACATTCCCCTTCTCTTGCCCTGTCTATTCGAATCTAGCCACTGATGACCAACCAATAACGGTAGCAGCCATTTCAACCAATAACCCTTCTCCAGCATAAGGGTGGAATAGTGCCTTTCTATCCAATGACAATGACCGCCAGTGGTATCCACAGGAGATGAGCTACCAACGCCCCTTCTGCATTAGCCTATGACTATGGCCCACCAATGGCGCTGCATGTCACCTCCGCGAACAATATTTTGGGTAAACATTCCCCTTCTCTTTCCCTGTCCGTTTCGAATCTAGCCACTGATGACCAACCAATAACGGTAGCAGCCATTTCAACCAATAACCCTTCTCCAGCATAAGGGTGGAATAGTGCCTTTCTATCCAATGACAATGACCGCCAGTGGTATCCACAGGAGATGAGCTACCAACGCCCCTTCTGCATTAGCCTATGACTATGGCCCACCAATGGCGCTGCATGTCACCTCCGCGAACAATATTTTGGGTAAACATTCCCCTTCTCTTGCCCTGTCTATTCGAATCTAGCCACTGATGACCAACCAATAACGGTAGCAGCCATTTCAACCAATAACCCTTCTCCAGCATAAGGGTGGAATAGTGCCTTTCGCTGGCCGCGGTGGTCTCGCGGTTCTAGGCGCGCAGTCCGAAACAGTGCGACTGCTACGGTCGCAGGTTCGAATCCTGCCTCGGGCATGGATGTGTGTGATGTCCTTAGGTTAGTTAGGTTTAAGTAGTTCTAAGTTATAGGGGACTGATAACCACAGCAGTTGAGTCCCATAGTGCTCAGAGCCATTTGAACCATTTTTTAGTGCCTTTCTATCCAATGACAATGACCGCCAGTGGTATCCACAGGAGATGAGCTACCAACGCCCCTTCTGCATTAGCCTATGACTATGGCCCACCAATGGCGCTGCATGTCACCTCCGCGAACAATATTTTGGGTAAACATTCCCCTTCTCTTGCCCTGTCTATTCGAATCTAGCCACTGATGACCAACCAATAACGGTAGCAGCCATTTCAACCAATAACCCTTCTCCAGCATAAGGGTGGAATAGTGCCTTTCTATCCAATGACAATGACCGCCAGTGGTATCCACAGGAGATGAGCTACCAACGCCCCTTCTGCATTAGCCTATGACTATGGCCCACCAATGGCGCTGCATGTCACCTCCGCGAACAATATTTTGGGTAAACATTCCCCTTCTCTTTCCCTGTCCGTTTCGAATCTAGCCACTGATGACCAACCAATAACGGTAGCAGCCATTTCAACCAATAACCCTTCTCCAGCATAAGGGTGGAATAGTGCCTTTCTATCCAATGACAATGACCGCCAGTGGTATCCACAGGAGATGAGCTACCAACGCCCCTTCTGCATTAGCCTATGACTATGGCCCACCAATGGCGCTGCATGTCACCTCCGCGAACAATATTTTGGGTAAACATTCCCCTTCTCTTGCCCTGTCTATTCGAATCTAGCCACTGATGACCAACCAATAACGGTAGCAGCCATTTCAACCAATAACCCTTCTCCAGCATAAGGGTGGAATAGTGCCTTTCTATCCAATGACAATGACCGCCAATGGTATCCACAGGAGATGAGCTACCAACGCCCCTTCTGCATTAGCCTATGACTATGGCCCACCAATGGCGCTGCATGTCACCTCCGCGAACAATATTTTGGGTAAACATTCCCCTTCTCTTTCCCTGTCCGTTTCGAATCTAGCCACTGATGACCAACCAATAACGGTAGCAGCCATTTCAACCAATAACCCTTCTCCAGCATAAGGGTGGAACAGTGCCTTTCGCCGGCCGCGGTGGTCTCGCGGTTCTAGGCGCGCAGTCCGGAACAGTGCGACTGCTACGGTCGCAGGTTCGAATCCTGCCTCGGGCATGGATGTGTGTGATGTCTTTAGGTTAGTTAGGTTTAAGTAGTTCTAAGTTCTAGGGGACTGATAACCACAGCAGTTGAGTCCCATAGTGCTCAGAGCCATTTGAACCATTTTTAGTGCCTTTCTATCCAATGACAATGACCGCCAGTGGTATCCACAGGAGATGAGCTACCAACGCCACTTCTGCATTAGCCTATGACTATGGCCCACCAATGGCGCTGCATGTCACCTCCGCGAACAATATTTTGGGTAAACATTCCCCTTCTCTTTCCCTGTCCGTTTCGAATCTAGCCACTGATGACCAACCAATAACGGTAGCAGCCATTTCAACCAATAACCCTTCTCCAGCATAAGGGTGGAATAGTGCCTTTCGCCGGCCGCGGTGGTCTCGCGGTTCTAGGCGCGCAGTCCGGAACAGTGCGACTGCTACGGTCGCAGGTTCGAATCCTGCCTCGGGCATGGATGTGTGTGATGTCCTTAGGTTAGTTAGGTTTAAGTAGTTCTAAGTTCTAGGGGACTGATAACCACAGCAGTTGAGTCCCATAGTGCTCAGAGCCATTTGAACCATTTTTTAGTGCCTTTCTATCCAATGACAATGACCGCCAGTGGTATCCACAGGAGATGAGCTACCAACGCCCCTTCTGCATTAGCCTATGACTATGGCCCACCAATGGCGCTGCATGTCACCTCCGCGAACAATATTTTGGGTAAACATTCCCCTTCTCTTTCCCTGTCCGTTTCGAATCTAGCCACTGATGACCAACCAATAACGGTAGCAGCCATTTCAACCAATAACCCTTCTCCAGCATAAGGGTGGAATAGTGCCTTTCTATCCAATGACAATGACCGCCAATGGTATCCACAGGAGATGAGCTACCAACGCCCCTTCTGCATTAGCCTATGACTATGGCCCACCAATGGCGCTGCATGTCACCTCCGCGAACAATATTTTGGGTAAACATTCCCCTTCTCTTTCCCTGTCCGTTTCGAATCTAGCCACTGATGACCAACCAATAACGGTAGCAGCCATTTCAACCAATAACCCTTCTCCAGCATATGGGTTGAATAGTGCCTTTCGCCGGCCGCGGTGGTCTCGCGGTTCTAGGCGCGCAGTCCGGAACAGTGCGACTGCTACGGTCGCAGGTTCGAATCCTGCCTCGGGCATGGATGTGTGTGATGTCCTTAGGTTAGTTAGGTTTAAGTAGTTCTAAGTTCTAGGGGACTGATAACCACAGCAGTTGAGTCCCATAGTGCTCAGAGCCATTTGAACCATTTTTTAGTGCCTTTCTATCCAATGACAATGACCGCCAGTGGTATCCACAGGAGATGAGCTACCAACGCCCCTTCTGCATTAGCCTATGACTATGGCCCACCAATGGCGCTGCATGTCACCTCCGCGAACAATATTTTGGGTAAACATTCCCCTTCTCTTTCCCTGTCCGTTTCGAATCTAGCAACTGATGACCAACCAATAACGGTAGCAGCCATTTCAACCAATAACCCTTCTCCAGCATAAGGGTGGAATAGTGCCTTTCGCCGGCCGCGGTGGTCTCGCGGTTCTAGGCGCGCAGTCCGGAACAGTGCGACTGCTACGGTCGCAGGTTCGAATCCTGCCTCGGGCATGGATGTGTGTGATGTCCTTAGGTTAGTTAGGTTTAAGTAGTTCTAAGTTATAGGGGACTGATAACCACAGCAGTTGAGTCCCATAGTGCTCAGAGCCATTTGAACCATTTTTTAGTGCCTTTCTATCCAATGACAATGACCGCCAGTGGTATCCACAGGAGATGAGCTACCAACGCCCCTTCTGCATTAGCCTATGACTATGGCCCACCAATGGCGCTGCATGTCACCTCCGCGAACAATATTTTGGGTAAACATTCCCCTTCTCTTGCCCTGTCTATTCGAATCTAGCCACTGATGACCAACCAATAACGGTAGCAGCCATTTCAACCAATAACCCTTCTCCAGCATAAGGGTGGAATAGTGCCTTTCTATCCAATGACAATGACCGCCAATGGTATCCACAGGAGATGAGCTACCAACGCCCCTTCTGCATTAGCCTATGACTATGGCCCACCAATGGCGCTGCATGTCACCTCCGCGAACAATATTTTGGGTAAACATTCCCCTTCTCTTTCCCTGTCCGTTTCGAATCTAGCCACTGATGACCAACCAATAACGGTAGCAGCCATTTCAACCAATAACCCTTCTCCAGCATAAGGGTGGAATAGTGCCTTTCTATCCAATGACAATGACCGCCAGTGGTATCCACAGGAGATGAGCTACCAACGCCCCTTCTGCATTAGCCTATGACTATGGCCCACCAATGGCGCTGCATGTCACCTCCGCGAACAATATTTTGGGTAAACATTCCCCTTCTCTTGCCCTGTCTATTCGAATCTAGCCACTGATGACCAACCAATAACGGTAGCAGCCATTTCAACCAATAACCCTTCTCCAGCATAAGGGTGGAATAGTGCCTTTCTATCCAATGACAATGACCGCCAATGGTATCCACAGGAGATGAGCTACCAACGCCCCTTCTGCATTAGCCTATGACTATGGCCCACCAATGGTAGCCATATGAATTTTAACCAATACTATGACTTCTCCAGCACTAACGCCAGCCAGAAAACTCCCCCTTTGTAAATCGACGCGACACTCGTTTCTGACATGTTCTAGCAGTAGTGGACACCAAAATATCCTGTGGAAGATCGCTGCAGAGGGGTCGAAACGTCGAACATTTTAGAAGAAACATGACGCGCCCTAATAACTCATAAGACTTTAACTTCAGTGTAATGGTCACGAAAGCGTGCAGACTTACATAAAGCCTGCAGAGTTACAGCAATATATCTGTCGTCTCGGGCGCTACCTACATGGGGCTGTTGAGATCCTACAAGGTGTAATGGCCTCCATGAAACTGTGGATTCCATACCTGTATGATGTCATATCTGTATGAAACTCGTGGATTCAGATCAACTTGGGCAACAACATTGCAGAAAGGCAAAACTGCAGGCTCAGTAGGCTGTTGAAGTCAGACGCATGCTGGTAGATGTTTCTCCTCCTTACACTTAGCAGATCTTCTCATATACAACCAACACTCGAATGGGATTTCCGAATGAGAAAACCAGTGCGTAATCGTCCATTATATTCAGAATGTACCTGGTGTCCAGTGAAGTAGCCCCTGATTTCAAGTGAGCTACAGAGTGTGGTGGCAAATGTTGTCGTAGGAAAGCTGGACAGGAGCAGACATGATTAGCGGACGCATTAGCATAGTAAACAGAAGATTTAGTTAACTCGTATTACAAATAATGCAGCAAGAAATAGAGTCCATCTGATGCAATAGCTACAACCATGAGGCTCTCTGAACTAAAGCATGAACGATAGTGTCAGAGCCGCGACAAGGCGGCGGCGTCTGCCGGCCGGGGTGGCCGAGCGGTTCCAGGCGCTACAGTCTGGAACCGCGCGACCGCTACAGTCGCAGGTTCGAATCCTGCCTCGGGCATGGATGTGTGTGATGTGCTTAGGTTAGTTACGTTTAAGTAGTTCCAAGTTCTAGGGGACTGATGACGTCAGAAGTTTTCCCATAGTGCTCAGAGCCATTTGAACTATTTTTTAGCATCCCATAGGAGGCTCCAAGTGTGGGTGGGCTATGTGGCTGTGGCCGGCTGCCCTAGATCGCGACAGCAGAGACGCTCAGAGTCCACAGCTGCTGGAGGTTTGCCTCAGCGGGCGTGCTCCATCCGGTCCACTGGATCTGGTACGACGACTATCGGTGTCTGATGGAAACTTTCAGTTCCATTGCCGGCTATATGACGCCCAAAGGTTTGCTATCGATAAGTGATAGAATACTTATCGTGACAGCTGAACACCAAAGTCGCTAGTTTTGCTTATTCACGACTCCATTCACGTGGAAGTGTGCTTGAACCAGATCCAGCCAACAATAAAACTTCGTTTTCGACCATTGTGAGAATCTTCTCCGCAGAGTCAGCCTTCTGTCACAGAACTTCTACAGGTGCGGCTCGGTGGTTTTGGATTTTGAATGCCAACATGTGTAGGCTCTAGAATGAGATTTTCACTCTGCAGCGGAGTGTGCGCTGATACTAAACTCCCTGGCAGATTAAAACTGTACGCCGGACCGAGACTCGCACTGAGGACCTTTGCCTTTCGCGGGCAAGTGCTCTAGTGCTCAAGTAGCAGACGAATTGTGGCGCCCTGAAAATATCCTAAGCTCGGAGTTGGCGTGGCTGCGTGGTGTCGAACGTTAGCCAGGGTCCGGGCCGACCACGTGGCTGGGAATTCCATGTTAACGCTGTGTCGATGAAGGTGATTTATATGCCTCGAGTGCCAAAGATGGCGGACTTTGTGAAACCATAATGGTAGACATTACACAGCTCATGTAGAAATTAATAATAATCAGAGGAACCATTATACCTTAAAAATAAACAAGTACATCACCATTATTTGCACGAAGATTCTGATGGTGTAATCAATTTTCAACATCTTTATTAGTTTAAACTTTAGTATATGATGATAAATTAGACAAGTAACAGTTTTAGTCTGCCAGAAAGATTCAGGTGTAGGCTCTGTCTTAGTGTTTTCTGCGTACTGGAAAGCTTCGAACCAGCCTCTACTGCAATTCTTCAGATGTATTTCGTTGGATTTCGCTAAATAATGCCAGAAACTGTGGCGACATTTTCAGGAATAACTACAGTTTGCCTGGGGCCACCATTCCCTGCTGGATCATCAGTCACGTGGGTTGTCCGTTGGAATTTGGCAAAGAGCTTGCAAATAGTTTTCGCATCGGGTTCGTTTAGAATATTAACTGGTGTTTGAAAACTGCGCCTTGTTGCCATGGAACTGTGTTCTATCCTGTGGTAGTCTAGTTTCTTTGTCTAGTTCCATTGTCACATGATTGCAGCCTCTTCCTTCAGAAAGTTAGCCTCTTTTCACATTTCAGTGGTGGAACTGATTGGTCTGAGCTGCGGCGCAATATTTACAGGCAGCAGTAGTGCGATTACGGCACTATCTGGTAGCGGCTTTTTGAACTATTTTGAAACTTATGCATAGTTTCTGTATGGAGTTCTTACACCTTTCACAAAAAACGTACTGTGTGTGCATTCGTCTGTCGATCTTCAGTGGTTAGCACACTGCACTCGCATTTAGGAGAACGACAGTTCAAACCTTCGTCTGGCCATCCTGATTTAGGTTTTTTCGTGACTTCCCTAAATCGCTACAGGCTAATGCAGTGATGGTCTCTTTGAAAGGGCACGGCCAATTTCCTTCCCCATCCTTCCCTAATCCGATCTTGTGCTCCATCTCTAATGACATGGCTGCCGACGGGACGTTAAACACTAATATCCTCCGTAGTATTAGTTTTTGCCATATTTCATTTTGAAATCAGGGACTCGTTCCCTGCACACCCTTTAGATAGCATTACTCATAGCGACTTCGTTCAGTTGCCCTGAAATGCTGATCATTTTCGTGCCAATGAGACGTTTGTAGTTTGCTGCCTTCATAGTGTTGTAGTCTCTTTGGGTTACCGTACGCCGATGACACTGTTTTCCTCGCCCTCTATCCTACTCTGCAGAAATTCCAACGATCCCTCCAGCTCCATCTCAATCATTTCAACTCCTGGTGCAACCAGTGGCTCCTCAAAATCAACCATACCAAAACCAAGGCAATAATTGAAGACCGCATCACCCGCAGCTTCCGTTCCCACGACTTTTACCTTACCATTTACGACCGTCCTAACCAGTTAACCAACCCACTAAAATACCTCGGACTAACACTTGATTGCTGACTGACATGGACGCTTCATCTACTAGCCACTAAATAGTGAACTCACAATAGACTAAAGTGAGTGAAGGTGCTAACCGGATGAATTTGGGGATTGTACCCATCCACAATCCTCCATACTTATAAACCACTGATCCCATCCATCCTCTGCTATGCAAATGTGTCCCTCCTACAGATCCACGAACGCCTTACACTTTGCCTAGCCTTTCGCATCTACTTACAGTCCCCCATTCGCATCCTCTGCCTGCTTATAAAATTCCTCTTCTTCCTCTTCTGTCTTGGATACCTCCGAATAGTCTATGTAACCCATATATTCGATACTGCGAACACCCTAGTTTCCCCGCTGCTCACTGTTCCTGGTACTCTGCCACACCTCTTCCGCCACATTCCCCCAACGCTACACCTGCACACTCTCCAAGTCCTCTCACAACAAAACTTTAATCGCCCCCTCTCACCCTACCATGAAATCGGTCCTGATATATACCCATCCTACCAGATCTACTTCCCACGGTCATGGCTTCCTTCCTCTCCACCCACATTCTAAGGGTTGGTCCAGAGCGGCAACCCTCTTCACTCTCCCAAATTCCTCCTCCTAACATCCGCCCTCACTAACCTCCTCTTACGCAATACCCGAACTGCTAAATTCCCAAATTACTCCTCAACCCAACAACCTAGGGCCAGTCTTCATCTCGCTCGTATTTGTATCTATTATAACCAGTCAACACACTGGATTTCTACTTTTTCTAACTGATGCAACTATTCTAAGTCTTTTATCTTTTGTGAAACATTCTTTTGCCAATTCATCTGTGTAAAACTTTTATTTAATCAACAAATCCGTCTTTTATACTATATTTTAAATTATTCAACTGAAACCATGTCTTTTTAATATGTCGAACAGTCATTTTGTCAACTGCCGTGTCCAACTTTAAAGTAGGCCTATGCTTTAAGTTTTTTACTCTCGTATGGCTGAAGAGCTGTGACTTGTGTCCGCTCACAGCAACCCCCAACCCCCCCCCCCACTCCCCCGCCAATGTGGGGCGAGGCCAATGAAAATGACAATAAAGAAAAAAATCCTGGTTTTCTCCCAAAGTTACTTTCACAGACTCCTCCCACCTCATCCAGAAACTCAGTCACGACAGGTCAGTACTGGGTGAAATGTATGCTTCAGAATATGATCCATTCAGCAGAGATCTATTAGCACGTCAGAGCCTACACAGACTAGGAAGTGAAAGCCTACATGCCGTTGTTATCCCTTTAGCAGATGCACTGTTCGTGACGGCTCTGCTCCATTTCGTGATTGCGTGAAAGCAGTCGAACAAAGGGCACTCAGGGGCAATGTCAATAGCAGGCGGATCCTGCCGATGCTATCTTCGGCTGCTGCAACCTTCATTTGTACCCCGGGCGCAGGGTGATATCAGAGGAAAGCTTCTGTCTCACACTACAGCAGGAAAACTGTCAACCTTCAGTGGCACTAAATTCAGAGTTTGTAGGTACAACCTTGCCACTAGTTCACTAGTACTGCATTTCTACCAAGCATGTTGCAGATCAGTGGGAGGTGGTAAAATTTACACACTCCGAAAATGATTTCCTTTGGCTCTCGTGTTTGTTTTCATGAGGGACGCGGGGAACAGTCTCTAACATTTCGTTTTTCGGCCGCACCTCTGTCCTCGCCAGAGCAAGTATCAGGGGAAGAAGTCGTCCTCCATGGTGGAGGTGAAGAGCCTGTCTCCCTAATTCTCCTAAATGGGCTCTGGCTGGAGCCTACATGCTTGACTTACAGGTTTGCGATTTCCAATGGTGCTATTTTCCGACGCGGTTGCAGACAAATTTCTGAAAGTGCTGTATTAGCGGTAGCAGGAAATGGTCAATGAAAACGGCTGCGCTCTACTCCTGATTGCGAGCGACTAAAGGCGTTTCGGGAACTCGCGAAATTGGGGGGACGGCCAACAGTCCTATTTGTCTATAGATGTCGTGTACCCTGTAGGCCGCAGGTTGTGTTTTCTTCGTGTAATTGCGTAGTCGGGAGAACATGTTCCTTCGTGCTCTTTGCTGTACGGAAAACAGAGCTTCTGGAAGTGGGTTCGCGTGTGTGGATGTGAATTCGTTTCGAAGGAGAATGTTGCCGCTTAGAGAGTGTACAGACGGCCCGTGGTAGAGACTACATGTTAGATTGTGGATCCAAATACACACACACAAAAAAAGTATTGTATGACCTCTGTTCGGAGAGTTGCAGAACCTGTACGGAAAACTGGAACAGAGATCAAGAGAAACATCATTTCCGCCATTTTTATTGCTCATGAAAACCACACATTTCATGTTGGACCACCATGCAGCGAGACCTTCACAGGTGGTGGTCCAGACTGCTGTACACACCGCTACCTCTAATACCCAATAGCACGTCCTCTTGCATTGATGCATGCCTGTATTCTTTTTTGATGTGTGTACGTATAAGGAGACAGCGCCTATTCGTCAGCACTGACTTCTCCAAATTTATGGCATTTGCAGGGCTTGGACAGAAATGAAAGTGGCAGAAGTGACAGCTCCATACAGCTACGAGTTTAGAAAAAATTACATTTATGGCCGGGGTCGGGCGTGAGCCATTTATTATAGAGTAGAAAGGGATGTGGGATCGGGGTCCCTGTTCTAAAATATTTTATTGTGTATTTTTATGTCACTTACACTATAGATAAACCGAAATAGTTCTCAGAATTCTGTATTTGTTAATATTTTCATAAAAGGCGTGATAAGAAAAGCAAACTTAATTTGGGATTGCAAGTAAATATACAGCAATATGTTGCAAAGCGTACATGAGAACTTTTATTGTTTTCCGGGTGATTATTTACACGTGCTTGAGCGATATTCATCCCATAACCACAGGAAGTAGTAATTTTCTCGGAATCTTACACACGTTATAAATGCCAGATTTTTACAATTGCATGGTTATTTTAAAGTTTCTATAGAAAGATAGACTTGATTTACATTCATCAAAGGTTCTCTCTCATCGTACAGTTTTCGGAGGAAACCTTGCGTAATGCATCATTTTGCCCAATATTGGCGAAGGTAGCTGTTGATGTACAGTGGTATGTATTTTGATGCATCTTCTAGAGATGTGATTTCTTTTTCCCTCTCGATTGCCTAAGCATTTTGGGCAATTTCTTTACAACGTTGGGTTGCACCAGCGGAGTGCATTTGTGGGGGAATCACATTAATACTGCACGATGACAGTCTTCCTTTATCTTGAAAATACAATATGCTGAAGATTATTTCTGTATATTTGCAATGGAAGTATCGTATCAATAGAAAATAAAAAAGAAAAATAGTTTCCACCCACGTACTCGACCCCATGAGCACCACATCCGTTGTTTAAACTTTCCGCTGTGCCAACCGGTCCATACACGCCGCGCTAACGTGAAATGGCTCATGCCTCACTCACGCCACGCAAAAAAATTCTATTTTTTCTAAACGCTTGGCAATCTGGAGCTCCCGCTTTCGTTACTTTCATTTCTCGCCAAGCATTGCATAGACCATAAATTTGCACGAGATCGACTTCCCGAGATATTCTTTGAAGCCAATATATTTATTCGTTTCCGTGGAAATTCGAGTGTTGTGTTTCTGTGTGACTTTTCATTTTTCGACACTGAACGGAATTCCTGTTTTGTTGTGCAGACTGTCGGTGGGTGTTTTCATGAGCCAACTGGAGGCGATACATGAACTGTTCGTCTTATTAGATGTATAACTGGAGGCTCTCCATCGTGTCCAGTTCGGAGCATCTTCCGTCATCTATTTGTATGTTCGTCCTCTTCTAATGTCATCCATCAATACAATTCTCTTCCTACTACCTCTTCCCCTCATTCCTTCAACTCCTTCCTGCGCAGTATATATTCCTGCCATTTTTCCTCTTTCCTATCACTTCCAGTAATCTTCTTTCTTTCCCTATTTCCTTCATGACATCTTCATTCTTACGTCTGTCAGTGCACTTCACCTCAAACATCCTTACCCATAAACACATTTCAGTACTTTCTAAGTATCAGTCTTCTTTCTTTTTAACTGTCCGCCATTCACTGCTGCATAACACTGCACTCCACAAATAACAATTAGCAGATCTTTTCTTCAACACCATTGGGATTCTTCTAAATGTTCAAACGCTCTTTCCCATAGCTTCCCTCCTCATTTCTTCTGAGCCGGCCTCTCACGTCGGAGGTTCGAGTCCTCCCTCGGGCAATGGTGTGTGCGTTGTTATTAGTATAAGTTAGTTCAAGTTAGTTTAAGTAGTGTGTAAGTCTAGAGACCGATGACCTAAGCAGTTTGGTCCCTTAGGAATACACACACATTTGAACATTCTTCTAAGCCACATTCATTCCATGTCATTAAATGTGCGAGGTACAGAGTGAATTTTACTTTTTCTATCTGTAGTCGGTCTAGGAATTGTTAACTGGAGTTTCCTTCTAGCTCTGTCTTTCTTGTATTTTTCAATCCATGCTCCTCACTCCTACTTGCAATACTATTCAGTATTTCCTGTTGCTCCTCTCCTGATACTACCAACTTTGCTTCATCACCAGCTTATTTTACTGCCCTTATCCTTTTCTTTCAATCACAATGCGTCTTGCATCCTTTGTGACCTTACCTGTCAGTACTTCTCCATATACTCGTGTAGTGAACGGCTTCGGTGACAGCATCCTTGCCTCGTGCTCATCTCTAACGTCTCCTCACTCCCTTCTCTGTAACGTTTTGCCTTGCATACTTCTCCTTTGTTAACCTTCTATATTTCCAGTCTGTATCCACACCTTTTAAAAATTTCAACAGTGCACTTCAGTTGACCGTTTCGGTTCAAATGGTTCAGATGGCTCTGAGCAGTATGGGACTTAACATCGGAGGTCATCAGTCCCCTAGAACTTACAACTACTTAAACCTAACTAACCTACGGACATCACACACATCCATGCCCGATGCAGGATTCGAACCTGTGACATACCCTTTCGGAAACCTTCTCCCTTTTTCTCCGCTCACTCTTAGACAACCTTCAGCTGTTAATGGAATATACAGGGTGGTCCATTGATAGTGACCGAGCCAAATACCTCAAGAAATAAGCATCAAACGAAAAAACTACAAAGAACGAAACTCGTCTAGCTTGAAGGAGGAAAACCAGATGGCGCTATGGTTGGCCCGCTAGATGACGCTGCCGTAGGTCAAACGGATATGAACTGCGTTTTTTTTTTTAAGATAGGAACCCTCATTTTTATAACATATTCGTGTAGTACGTTAAGAATAATGATGTTTTGGTTGGTCCACTTTTTTAGTTTTGTAATAGTTGGCGCTTTAATAGTCACAAACGTATAAGTACATGGTATCACGTAACATTCCGCCAGTGCGGACGGTATTTGCTTCGTGATACATTACTCGTGTTAAAATGGACCGTTTACCAATTGCTGAATGTAGTACTGGGCTACGGAAAATCCATGACGGCTGCGACAAGTGGAACTCAGCGACCTTGGTGGATTAAAGTATGGTGCAGCATTATGGGAGGAAGGATAATTGGCCCCCATTTTATCGATGGCAATCTAAATGGTTCAATGTATGCTGATTTCCTACGTAATGTTCTAGTGATGTTACTACAAGATGTCCGGTACAAAGCTCGCGTGCGGTTGAAGCGGTATTGAATAGCATATTTCATGACAGGTGGATTGGTCGTCGAAGCACCATATCATGGCCCGCACGTTCACCGGATCTGACGTCCCCGGATTTCTTTCTGTGGGAAAGGTTGAAGGATGTTTGCTATTGTGAACCACCAACACCTGACAACATGCGTCAGCGCATTGTGAATGCATGTGTGAACATTACGGAAGGCGAACTACTCGCTGTTGAAAGGAATGTCGTATTGCCAAATGCATTGAGGTTGACGGACATCATTTTCAGCATTTATTGCATTTACAGGTAATCACGCAGTAACAGCATGCGTTCTCAGAAATAATAAGTTCACAAAGGTACATTTATCACATTGGAAGAACCGAAATAAAATGTACCTACGTTCCGTATTTTAATTTAAAAAACATACCTGTTACCAAGTGTTCGTCTAAAATTGTGAGCCATATGTTTGTGGCTATTATAGCGCCATCTCTCACAAAGCGAAAAAAGTGGTCAAACCAAAACATTCATATTTCTTTACGTACTACACGAATATGTAGTAAAAGAAATGGGGGTTCCTATCCGAAAAAACGCAGTTGATATCCGTTTGACCTATGGCAGCGCCACTGTTTGTATCCTTTTGCTGTTGCCTTTGTCAATAATTTCGCTCCCCAAATAGGAAAACTTGTCTTCTGCTTTTAGTGTCTAGTTTCGAAATACATAATAAGAAGAAAGGAAAACAGGAAAAAAATAAGTACGCGCCCAAACGAATTATCCGACTGGGACGGGTACCGGTAGACGTGATATACATGTACAGACAAGCAAATGATTACAACAAAAAAATGTATGGCTTATTCAAGAGAGAGAATTTCACAGCCGGCCGGAGTGGCCGTGCGGTTCTAGGCGCTACAGTCTGGAGCCGAGCGACCGCTCCAGTCGCAGGTTTGAATCCTGCCTCGGTCGTGGATGTGTGTAATGCCCTTAGGTTAGTTAGGTTTAATTAGTTCTGAGTTCTAGGCGACTTTTGACCTCGGAAGTTAAGTTGCATAGTGCTGCGAGTCATTTGACCCATTTTTGAGAATTTCACAAATTGAGCAAGTCAGTAACATGTTGGTCCACCTCTGGCGCTTATACGGGCAGTTATTCGGCTCGGCATTCATGGACGCATTTGTTGGATATCCTCTTGAGGAATATCATGCCATATTCTGTCCAACCGCGCTTTAAATCGTCAAAATTCCGAGATGATTGAAGGCCTCTGCCTATAATGGTCCAAACGTTTCCAACTAAGTGCGGGGTCCTCCTCTGGAAACAAATGGCACCCGAGACCAGTCCTGGTTCTCGGGCCACACGGAGGGAGACAGTCAGGTTGGTATCCCACCATTGTCCGGGGCGTCTCCAGACACGTCTTCGGCCTGGAATCTCATTCACTGGAATAGAATTGTCTTTAGAGATGAGTCCCGCTTCGAACTGAAGACGGCCCGATTAGCCTGGAGTGATGGTCTCGGATACCATGTCTTTTCATAGCCGGACGCCTTTGGTTGTCATCAGTGGCACCCGTTCAGCATAGTGGTACGTCGACAATATTCTACGCCCCCTTTCGTTGCCCTTCATGGCAAGGCATCCTAAACTTACAGTTGAGCAAGATAATGCAGCCCGCACAGGGCGAGAGTTTCTACTGCTTATCTTGGTGCTTGGCAAAATCTACCTTGGCCAGCAACGTCGCCCGGCGCCGGGGCCCATGAAGTGGAGGAGGAGCTACAACCGCATATCATTCCTTTCTCTGCTACCGACTATCTTTCATGTCAATGAATGTAACTCCATCTTCTGGCTGGAGTATGGGACTACGGCTGGTCAATATCCAATAAAACAATACCAATCACCGTTATATACGCTACTGGCCATTAAAATTGCTACACCACGAAGATGACGTGCTACAGACCTGAAAATTTAACTGACAGTAAGAAGACGTGATACGCAAATGATTAGCTTTTCAGAGCATTCACACAAGGTTGGCGCCAGTGGCGCTGACATGAGGAAAGTTTGCAACCGATTTCTCATACACAAACAGCAGTTTACCGGCGTTGCCTAGTGAAACGTTGTTGTGATGCCTCGTGTAAGAAGGAGAAATGCGTACCATCACGTTTCCGACTTAGATAAAGGTCGGATTGTAGCCTATCGCGTTGCGGTTTATCGTATCGCGACATTGCTGCTCGCCTTGGTCGAAATCCAATGACTGTTAGCAGGATATGGAATCGGTGGGTTCAGGAGGGTCATACGGAACGCCGTGCTGCTTCCCAACTGCCTCGTATTACTAACAGTCGAGATGACAGGCATTTTATCCGCATGGCTGTAACGGACCATGCAGCCACGTCTCGATCCCTGAGTCAACAGATGGGGACGTTTTGCAAGACAACAACTACCTACACGAACAGTTCGACGACGTTTGCAACAGCATGGACTATCAGCTCGGAGACCATGGCTGCGGTTACCCTCGACGCTGCGTCACAGATAGGAGCGCCTGCTATGGTGTACTCAACGACGAACCTGGGTGCACGAATGGCAAAACATTTTTTCGGATGAATCCAGATTCTGTTTTCAGCATCACGATGGTCGCATCCGTGTTTGGCGAGATCGCGGTGAACGCATATTGGAAGCGTGTATTCGTCATCGCCATACTGGCGTACTACCCGGCGTGATGGTATGGATGCCATTGGTTACATGTTTCGGTCACCTCTTGTTAGCATTGACGGCACTTTGAACAGTGGACGTTACATTTCAGACGTGTTACGACCCGTTGCTCTACCCTCCATTCGGTTCCTCCGAAACCCTACATTTCAGCAGGATAATCACGACCGCATGTTGCAGGTCCTGTACGGGCCTTTCTGGATACGGAAAATGTTCGACTCCTGCTCTGGCCAGCACATTCTCCAGATCTCTCACCAATTGAAAACGTCTGGTCAGTGGTGGCCGAGCATCTGGCTCGTCACAATACACCAGTCAGTACTCTTGATGAACTGTGGTATCGTGTTGAAGGTGCATGGGTAGCTGTACCTGTACACGCCATCCAAGCTCTGTTTGACTCATTACCCAGGCGTATCAAGGCCGTTATTACGGCCAGAGGCTGTTGTTCTGGGTACTGATTTCTCGGGATCTATGCACCCAAATTCCGTGAAAATGTAATCACATGTCAGTTCTAGTATAATATAATTGTCTAATGAATACCCGTTCATCATCTGCATTTCTTCTTGGCGTAGCAGTTTTAATGGCCAGTAGTGTAGGTTTATTTCTAGGCTACTAGTTTCGACGATGCACTACGTTAACTTCAGACCTTGAATCTAGTAACTTTGGTGTTACAAAAATACAGCATCACGTTTAACCGGTCTTGTAACGATTATTAGGGCCATGCGTGCTCGCTGGACAATTCTGCTGACAGTTGTCCAGCGAGCACGCATGCCCCTTATAATCGTTACAAGACCAGTTAAAAGTGCTGCTGTATTTTGTAAGACGAAGGTTACTCGATCGATTAGAGCACGACTGAAAACGGCGTAGTGCATCGTCGAAACTGGTAGCATAGAAATAAACCTAAATAACGGCGATTGGTATTGTTTTATTGGATCTTTCATGTCTGTCGATTTTTAAATAAAATTAGGTGAATGAATCTTTTATTCACGGAAATTAACCAACAGTTTGAAGATGACTAACATTCTAAATGAACATAAAACTTGTTCCAGTTCATAACGGCTTTTGTACAACAACCAGTGTGTATATGAAGAGACAAGCAGTCTTGGTTGTAGTGTTAAAATTATTATTTCTCAGTGACGTATTTCACCATTATTTAGGCATCTTCGGATTGGCTGATATTTGGTAGCGATGGGTACGTGGGATACCGCGGCATAAAATATCCCAGCAGGTAATAGCCCCTTTGCAGCTTTGACAAGGGGCACTTACCTGCTGGGATATTTCAAGCGCGATATCTAAGATACCCATCGCTACCAAATATCAGCCAATCCGAAGATGCATAAATAAAGGTGAACTGCATTATTGGGAAACAAAAATTTAACACTGCATCCAAGACTGCTTGTTTGTTAATAAATAAACATAATTTACTTATTATGATGGCCGGCCGTTGTGGCCGAGCGATTCTAGGCGCTTCAGTCTGGAACCGCGCGACCGCTACGGTCGCAGGTTCGAATCCTGCCTCGGGCATGGATGTGTGTGATGTCCTTAGGTTAGTTAGGTTTACGTAGTTCTAAGTTCTAGGGGACTGATGACCTCAGATGTTAAGTCCCATAGTGCTTAGAGTCATTTGAACTTATTGTGATGATTAATCTGGAACTGGGTCACGCTGGCTGAATCTGATAACTGTATAATTTTTTTTCCACTCAGCGTCGTATTTATTTAAGATACGACTACAACCGAGGGTCCTCCTCTCTTTATCAGATGTCACAGAGAATGCCACCAAGAAAATAAAATGGAAAGGTATTGCTGTTCAGTAACATCAAAATGTACACTCCTGGAAATGGAAAAAAGAACACATTGACACCGGTGTGTCAGACCCACCATACTTGCTCCGGACAATTCGAGAGGGCTGTACAAGCAATGATCACATGCACGGCACAGCGGACACACCAGGAACCGCGGTGTTGGCCGTCGAATGGCGCTAGCTGCGCAGCATTTGTGCACCGCCGCCGTCAGTGTCAGCCAGTTTGCCGTGGCATACGGAGCTCCATCGCAGTCTTTAACACTGGTAGCATGCCGCGACAGCGTGGACGTGAACCGTATGTGCAGTTGACGGACTCTGAGCGAGGGCGTATAGTGGGCATGCGGGAGGCCGGGTGGACGTACCGCCGAATTGCTCAACACGTGGGCGTGAGGTTTCCACAGTACATCGCTGTTGTCGCCAGTGGTCGGCGGAAGGTGCACGTGCCCGTCGACCTGGGACCGGACCGCAGCGACGCACGGATGCACGCCAAGACCGTAGGATCCTACGCAGTGCCGTAGGGGACCGCACCGCCACTTCCCAGCAAATTAGGGACACTGTTGCTCCTGGGGTATCGGCGAGGACCATTCGCAACCGTCTCCATGAAGCTGGGCTACGGTCCCGCACACCGTTAGGCCGTCTTCCGCTCACGCCCCAACATCGTGCAGCCCGCCTCCAGTGGTGTCGCGAGAGGCGTGAATGGAGGGACGAATGGAGACGTGTCGTCTTCAGCGATGAGAGTCGCTTCTGCCTTGGTGCCAATGATGGTCGTATGCGTGTTTGGCTCCGTGCAGGTGAGCGCCACAATCAGGACTGCATACGACCGAGGCACACAGGGCCAACACCCGGCATCATGGTGTGGGGCGCGATCTCCTACACTGGCCGTACACCTCTGGTGATCGTCGAGGGGACACTGAATAGTGCACAGTACATCCAAACCGTCATCGAACCCATCGTTCTACCATTCCTAGACCGGCAAGGGAACTTGCTGTTCCAACAGGACAGTGCACGTCCGCAAGTATCCCGTGCCACCCAACGTGCTCTAGAAGGTGTAAGTCAACTACCCTGGCCAGCAAGATCTCCGGATCTGTCCCCCATTGAGCATGTTTGGGACTGGATGAAGCGTCGTCTGACGCGGTCTGCACGTCCAGCACGAACGCTGGTCCAACTGAGGCGCCAGGTGGAAATGGCATGGCAAGCCGTTCCACAGGAGTACATCCAGCATCTCTACGATCGTCTCCATGGGAGAATAGCAGCCTGCATTGCTGCGAAAGGTGGATATACACTGTACTAGTGCCGACATTGTGCATGCTGTGTTGCCTGTGTCTATGTGCCTGTGGTTCTGTCAGTGTGATCATTTGATTTATCTGACCCCAGGAATGTGTCAATAAATTTTCCCCTTCCTGGAACAATGAATTCACTGTGTTCTTATTTCAATTTCCAGGAGTGTATTATGGGAGCTGTCAACACGGAAGAACAGCTGCGTGATGTCAGTTTTCTTAGTCTGCAACACACAACACGCACATGGCTGGCTGAAACAGAACAGACCTGGTGTCGTCAGCACTTGAACTTATTGAGAACGCCGCAACACTTGCAATGGTTGTGAATAATCTGTTGTCGTGCACGAAATCTGTACAAAGCTTGTTACGTCTCGTCTACACAAAAAGATACCCAAGGATGAAGTTTGCAGTGTGACATTTTTTCCTGCAGCTGTTTTGCATAGGCTGTTATATCCGTACAGTTGTGCCGACATAAATGGTGTCGTTTCACACCATGTTTATTTTGAGCCAACAACAGCTGTCGAGTTTTGCCAGAGAGGAACGCAGTGGTTGCATGGAGTCTGTTACCGGTAAGACAGTGCGGCAGTCTGCATCAACAGCTGAGTACATTTTCCTGGTGGAGCGGTATAATGCTAAGCATTCGGCTGGATAACGATTCATATGTGCGTCCATTCACGCTATCCTTTGTTTTCTTGTGTCGCTTAAGGCAAATGCTGGGACGATTCCTTCGAAAACGACACTGACGCTTTTCTTTCGTACCCTACCCCAAATCGAGCTAATCTCCCCTTCCCTTCCGAATTTATGTAAAGGAAGCCGGCACGAATGGGCATCGGACTAGGGGAAATGTTGAAAGATCTCCAACGGCAAACGGTTTATGAACTGCGAAATCTTGCTTTGAAAAATCAAGAGGTAGCTGTCATTGTTGAAGGTGCAGGGTGGCAATTATTGAACTATATGAAATAATAGTTATCACTTCTGAACGGCTTGCGTTAGCACGTTGAAACTGCACGGTTGGGCGCTGGGCACGATGGGAATTAATATGCGCAGGCGTGGTTTGGCTTAGCGACGAAGCGCACTTTCGTTTAGTTGGGCTCGTCAGTAAGCAAAATTGGCGCATTTCGCAATCGAGAAATCTGTTCACCGTCGACGGGTGACTGAGCGGTGTGCAACGTCCACTCACGAAATAATTGGTGCGAATATACCTTGATGACACGGTGACTACCGAACGTTACGTGAAGGTTTTCGAAGATGATTTCATCCCCATTATCCAAAGCGATTCTGATTTCGACAAAATTTAGTTCATGCAAGACGGAGCTCGTTTCCATAGAAGCAGGAGAGTATTTGATGTCCTGGAGGAGCAGTTTGGGGACGCTTGCATGGGGGCTTAATTAAATAAAATGCTAATAATTTTAATTTTAGTCGCTGTTTGCCCGATTACGCAGTCTCGTAACCGGTTGGCCCTGAATAATATTAGTACGCAATATTACTGTATAGAATAACAACAAAGAATGAAAGGAAATTTCCGTTAACACAATTACGAGGGTCAGTCAAAAAGTAATGCCTCCTATTTTTTTTCTACGTTTAATTGTCAGGAAATTTAAATGCAATTACATAGGTTGAAAACCACAACATTGAGGATCATTTTGTCATTTTTCAATGTAATCTCCGCCCATCTCTACAGTTTTGGTCCATCTTTGAACAAGGGCATGTATCCCAGCACGGTAAAAATCACAGCTCTGCTTCCTAAGCCATTGACGCACGGATGTTTTGACGGCCTCCTCATCTTCAAAATGAATCCCACGATGAGCTTCTTTTAGTGGCCCGAACAGATGGAAGTCTGATGGTGCCAGGTCAGGGCTGTATGGGGGATGAGGCAAAACTTCCCATCCAATTTTGACAATCTCGTCAGAGGTGTGACGACTGGTGTGTGGTCTTGCATTGTCATGCAAAAGAAGAACATCTGCCATTGATTTTGTTGGGCGAACTCGCTGAAGACGTGCTTTAAGTTTTTTGAGGGTTGTGACGTATTGAACAGAATTTATTGTGCATCCCTGCTCCAAAAAATCAACCAGAATCACACCCTCTGTATCCCAGAAAACTGTTGCCATAACTTTCCCTGCCGATCGCACAGTTTTGAATTTTTTCTTCCTCGGCGAGCTTGTGTGACGCCACTCCATTGACTGCCTCTTTGATTCGGGTTCAAAAAAATGCACCCATGTTTCGTCCCCGGTCACAATTTTTTTCAGAAACTCATCTCCCTCCAAACGGAAGCGCTGCAAGTGTTGGGAGGCTATTGTTTTCCTTGCCTCTTTATTCTGATCGGTTAACATTCTTGGAACCCACCGTGCACAAACTTTTGAGTACCCCAATTGTTTAATAATCGTGATCACACTGCCTTTACTAAGAGAAATAATGCGACACACTTCATCTGCAGTCACCCGACGGTCACCACGAATGATGTCATCAACTTGCTGAATGTTGTGTGGAGTCACTGCACTCACCGGCCTGCCGCTCCGCTTTTCGTCAGTCAACGGTGTTTGCCCTTCAGCTTCCTTACAACGACGAACCCATCGTCTAACAGTGCTGACATCCACTGTCACAACACCATACACCTTCTTCAGGCTTTCATGAATGCGTATGGGCGTTTCACCTTCTGCATTCAAGAATTCAATCACACAACGATGTCTCAAACGAACATCGATGTCGGCCATCTTAGAAACTTCTGCTGACACAGAAAGTTACTACTGCAGTGGATTGCAGAAGGTTTGAGGAATGGCGCCAAATTCAAATTTTTCACTTAACTTAATTTTTTTAAGTAGAAAAAAAATGGGAGGCATTACTTTTTGACCGACCCTCGTAATTAAGTCCCCAGCAACTATAAAAGCTACGAAACAACATACTACAAATGTAACTGTTCTGTGTGTGGAAGTGTGATTCATCGTACACATCTGGCACCGTTCTACCTCAATAAGACAAGACGCCATTTACAATGAATTTAAAAAAAACCAGAAGTACTATGATTGCACATAGAAACCAGAATTACAGTCAAACACAAGAACACGAGCCAGGTGCTTTGTTGACTGAACCTGTGACCAAGAGGCATTGTTATTTAGGACGTCTAAAATGACAAAATTTTCTTTACCTTCATATATATTGACGAAAAATACACTTTGATCATTGCAACATCCCCAATCGAATAACATATGCTGTCTTGCCCAACAGAACAACTAGTACTCTATCGACGTCTCAACAAGCACAGATCACGCCTACCTCAGAACTACTACAGCACTCACCAACTTCTCAGCGGCAACTGCCAGTGGAGGCGGCTGAATAATACTCTTTGGCGCAATCTCTGGCGCTGTGACTCAGTGTAGCCACCTTTCACGCTTTCTGGCTCTGGGGTACCCAGAGGCCACTGGCATGGGCCTCGATAGGCCGCCATATTCTCCGGATATGAACACATGCGACTCTTTTGTGGGACTGTATTAAAGAAATGGTGTACAGCAATAACCACAAAACCAATGCTGAGGTGAAAATAGCCATTCAGGTGGTCATCGACAGCATCGATGTTCCGACACTTCCAGGGGTCATGCAGAATTTCACTATTCGTCTGCGCCACATCATGGCCAATGATGACAGGCATTCGAACGTGTCATAACCTAATTCACAATATTTGTCGTGACGTTTACATGGTGGATAAAATGC